>NW_009927826.1:0-26766 GCF_000696875.1 Nestor notabilis | reverse complement strand
AAGAGTATACTACAAATTACAGACTATTTCTCATCAGACATGGAGCTTAAAAGATTTGCCTGGGGACATAGAAGGTACGGAGTTATCATACAGCTTGGGTGTTATAATAGTAGCAAGTAATCGAAAATACTATGAATTTATCTGTCCTTCAAAGGAAGGTGGAAAATGTCCATAATTAAATTTCATTTCCTATAGAAAATACTTACAGGAAAAACATGAGATAACTAGCAATCACACAAAGAGAGACTTATTTCCAATCCTGTTGCAATATGATATGTGCTTTTATTTTGCAAGTATTCAAATTTCAGAGATGTTCTTTATTGCCAAAATAGCATCTTTTTTATTAATGACTTTTTCTGAAATCTCTAAATGGGGATAATGTTTAGTCAAAATACGTTTTTTCTACTTGAACTTTCTTTGTATAGTTTGGCTTCTTTTAGGCAACCATCATGCTCCACCGACTGGTTTCTATGATTTACAGAGGTGGGATACATGCCATAGCTCCTGGCTTGGTTGTCACACTTCCAGATTTCCTTTTATGTTAACTAGGCCACAAGTAGGAGGGAGATAATGTACTCCTAGGTTTTTTGGACACAAACACACATTTATTTCTGAAGAGACAGTTTGGGTGTTCCAGGATTATATATTTTAGGCATGGTTGCAGGCAGCCATTGATTGCTTTCCTAAGCTAAAACTTGTTTTCATTTTATGTACTAGAGCAAACTAAAAACTACAAACAGAAGATGAATTTCAGTAAACATATTTTTTAACTATTCCAGAATGTCTCACTGGAAAACTGATTCAGGTTTTCCCTGTAAAACATTTATTCAACTGCATAAACATGTGAAGTTTATCCTGTCAAATACAATATTTTTCTGTGGAAAAAAAGAAAGAAAAAAACACCAAACCTTCTCAGAGTAATGTGTATATTTCTCTGTAACAGCATATAGACACAAAACCCAGTGTTTTGAAATTTTGCAATTACATGTAATCTCTATGAGTATGGCATTCAGCATCTAGAACAATAAAACAGAAACATGTACTTTCATGGTAGCAGAAGACTAAATATTCTGCAAGGCATAGTTTATCCTCTGAGATTATACCTGCAAGTTTAAACTGGTTGACTCTCTTGTCATTTTACAGAAATTCTGTTCATCTGCAGTAACTGTTCTAAAATAACATTAAATTGTCTAATCATTGCAGCTCTATTTTCTTATTCATTCATGCATACGCTCCTTAGAATCTCATATGTTGAAAGAACATAAGGATTTCCTTTCTCTTTAACTTCTATAGCTTTCTTCTGATCTGTTTCTGAGCTCTTCAGCTGCTGATTCCAGGGTTACCAGAAAACGTATTACATTCATTTATTTGACAGCATTTTCACAGGAAAGTGAGATTCTGAAAGATTGGAGAAGTATATAAAGACACATTGCAAATGGGGATTTTGTCAGTCATATTTGAAATGTTAATGTTTTCCCTGTCATGAAATTTTATTATGATCATTGTAGTTTATATACGGATCCTTTTTTGACGCAACAAGAATTGCCTGCTCTGTTTTCAGTAGTTACATGATCTCATAATTCAAATTGGCAGATTCAAAACTGTATTAATATATATACTAATGTATGTATGCCTATAGACGTATGAATGTGTATGTGAGTATCTATGGGAAAAAAGAAAAATCCAACAGAAAAGCTAGGTAATACTTGTAAATCACATTCTGGTTGAATATTTCTAGTGAAAAATGAAAAAGAATTACTTGGAATGGAAATAGATCTCTTTAATATATAAACTATTTATTCATAGAAATGTCACAATAGCCATTACAGTAATACCAGCATGCAAAGAGCAAATTACATTTAGGAGCAACGCTGACCTTATTTGTTACAGACTTATTTTTCATTTTCAATTTTGTTAATAATAGTTTTTCAGAAAAACAGAAGAAATATTATTGAGTTGATATTGTAGCTTATCAAAAACTAAGGAACTAAATATCTGTAAGACAGCTGGTACTTCTTATTGAGACTACCTGTATGTCCAATTTAGGAAATATGTAACAAAAGTAAAGGTTTCTGAAGCAGGAACTCTTCTTTTGGAATAGACACACACATGAGATGACAGGCAGAGCTCTGGACTACATGTACCTCAGCCTAAATAGCTAGGTTCCTCAAGACTGGAGCTGTAAATTCCCTTCTGAAGAGAGGCATTAGAAATTATCCTTCTCCCTTGTCTTTTCTCTTAGAAGGGGAAGAGAACATCTATGAACCAGCTTTTCATGTCCCTGAAGCACATATAGTTCATTATGTTGTAGAGATGTAGCAATCTGTCAAGAAGGGAAAGTAATCATTAGAATTCAATTTGTGAATTCTCTGTTTAAGACAGGACTTGGGAGAAAACTGCTGTTCTTTTTTAATAGGGATATTAGGCCAATTTGCATGACAGGAAGTTGAAGAATGGAGACCACGCATAGATCACATGGGTATGAAAAGAAATACTTGAAAAATTAGTGGTCAGGTTGTTCAGAGAAAACTGTTCTTAGAAGAGATGTTTAGAAAATAAAGCTGTAAAGATTCCAGATAAGGTTTACTCACCCTGAACATATAAGATGGGGAAGCAGCATAAGCTAGGTCACTCTTCATTTTACGTTCAGAATAAAACAAAAAAAAAAAAAAAAAAAAAAGAGTTTCTTTTTTGGTCTTGGTTGACCAAATCTTATGAAATGTTACAAAACTTTCTTAGTAAGTTATGTGCTAACTCTCAGTTAATTTTCACTTCTAAACAGAACTAAACTATTACCTCCTCCTCAACCATTTCTCACATATTTTGCTATCCAATAACATGGTGTACATTGCTCTACAGGTTACTTTTCCACGCTTCCAGCATGACTCTGGCTATATCGAGCGATGTTATGGCCTCTTGACAAAGTGTTGAACTTTGAGAGACCATAGATAATAACTCTGAAAAGGGATCAGATAGATTTAAGAATGAGTCCAATATATATTTTGAAGTTTCCTGAACTCACCTGCCCTTGTACATGCCAGGTGATTGTCTTAAACATTAATATCTCTGTGCAGTTGCTTCTCTTCATATAAATGAATAAATATTTTTGGTTGACAGAGAGAAATTGAGAAACTGTTCTGAATCTAGAATTCAATCCTATGAAGGACAATGGTGAGGCTGAAATCCCTTCTTCAGTTAATATTTATATATGTGGAAAATTAAATGTAACAGGGGACACGGAGACAGACATTTCTGTTTTGGGTCTCGTGTTCTGGGTATTAATTTAAGAGGCAGTCAGGTTCAAAAAATATTAGCTAATGGAGGATGGACAGGTCTCATTTTGGAAAGGAAAAATATTTTCATGAGGAAAAATCTGGAATGTATGTTGTTTTGAATTGTTTTTGATTGATTTCAACTTTGCAATAAACTGTTCTCTCAGACTCCTGTTCCACTTACTGCACGGAAGTTTAGTTCTGAAATCATGAGAGTTTACTAACTTCTTGGAACAGTAAAATATTTTTGCTTTCTTTTTTGCTTTCTCTGTCTAACTCCAGCTTTGATGTCCCATGGATACACTGACACCATACTAATAATATCACAAAACATTTACAAAAATACCAATAGCATTCTGTGATAACCTGAACACAGAGAAGCCTGCAAAAAGAGCTATGTTAAATACAGCAGGTTGCTACTGACAAAATTTACAACTAGATTTGCTGTGGGAGAAATTATTTTCTCATTAGCAAGTAAAAGAGCAAAGCATTTGTTAAGATGAAAGATAATCTTTCCTACTTAGTAAAAACCCAAAATGTAATAGTTGCCATAACAAAAGGGGCACTCCAATAATGAAATTACGACATCTTTCATATTTCTGATTCTAGCACAAACATAATTTCTCTTTTTTATACTACAAATCACTGTATGTTTTCCCCAGTTCTTACTGAATATAGATAATAATAATAGTTCAGAATAAGATAACTTTTATATTCATTACTTAAGAATAAAATGGATAATGCTCATTAATTCTACTCAATATTCTTCGGTATCTAAATCTGTATTCACTCCTCCTGATACTTCTTTTTTTCTCCTTTAACATAAGATTGTGTTTTCACTGGACCTGATCGAACTCCTGTACTTTTAAGTTGGGCTTTTGTTACTGAACTCAAAAGGCTCAGGTTTGCAACCTTACTGTGTTGTGTATAAATATACTATAAAAGGCATATTTATGCAATTCATTTCACATCAGCTTCCTAAAGTCAGTTTAAGATACATGGTAATGCAACGCTAGAAGCAAGAAGCAAAAATATCTGATAAGGGAATATGGGGAAAAAATGCCTTTCTGGCCAAGTGTTCTGAGGTGATATTTATGACTGGCAAACAGCTGACAGAGAAATACCTCACAGTTTTCCATTAGGAACATGCAAATGGTTAATACAAAAAGGTTCCAGACCAATAAGTATGCTAAAGTCAACAATAATTTATTAAATCATTCAAAAATCTGAGAGGAAGGCTATGCAGTATCTGAATGACAAATCTTATGTACTTACAGTGGGTTAGTAGCATCGTGAATGAAATATGGTAGAAATAAACTATGCTAGAAATACACTACACTAGAAATGTTTTTCTCAGGTAACGATAAATATAGACACACTACAGCCTTAAACTGATAAAACCATACAGCGAATAAATAAGCCACAAATAATAAAAAAAACTCCAAACAAACAAACAAGCCACATATAAAATGCAGTATTTTGGCTACAACTGGCTTCAAACTTTAATTACAATCTTTGCAACCAAGTCTTTGCACTCAGATTTTAGCACTCAAGATTTACCATGGTTTGCTAGAGAACTGAAAAACTATTTTGTTAACCCAGTACTTGTTCGACGTTATGTCTTCAAAGTCGTTTCAAAACACTATACTACACCCTGTAATTACTAGCATCTCTTGAAACAGAAGCTTCTTGGAAATAAGCAGGCGTCATACAGAGGTGAGCAGTAGATACAGCATGCAAACTTTTCTCTCTCTCTCCACTACTGTTGCAAATGCATGCTAGCAATAGTTCTGCTTCCTCAACTGATGTTTTTTTCAGTCTTTTCTCCTACAAACTGCTATTTTGTTGATTTCTCCTCCATTAGAGGCTGGATAATAAAATAATGGCCAATAGTTGATGGATGACAAGTTAGCCATCACAGAATTGAAAACTGACCAACCTTTTGTCTTTAGAGAGGACAATATTGGAGACCAATGAGCTATCACCTCTATGCACACACCAAAACAAAAAAAGTCCTTGAGCTGTCATATGTATATTTTAGATAGATGTTATGTATATGTTACATGGATATGAATGCTGCATATACAGTAAGTAAGCAGGGACACATATAAATGGCAGAAACACCAGTGGCACATTACTATAGCTGAGGTAGTCACCCTACACCATCTTTAAAACTAGTGGATGGAAATAGGTATCTCAAGGGCAATTAAGTGCAGCAATTTTCGATTACTGTGTTGAGATGAAACTCTTCTGCAGTGTCTATTTTCCCCTATTGATTAGATAGCATAGCTAAGGTGAATAGCTAAGACTTAGGTGCCTCATTTTCAAACACTTAATTTAGATCAAATACATATAATCCCAAATCATAGATTATGTCAGGGAATATACTAAATTTTTTTTTTTTTTTTTTTTGATAAAGAAACATGCCAAGCATGTACTGTGGAAATTATCTGAAGGGAAAGCAATCAGAATTTGGAAACCCCAAAGTTTTATATTATTTTTCACTTGTCCTAAGCAATTTCTTACCTCTTACCATGCCACACACCCTTCTCCATGCTTTTTATGTGTTTGGAGGGGTTTTATGTGTTTTTATTTCCAGAAATTAATTAAATATTTACAATTTGCAAATATCACTTTTACACATTTGTATAATTATGTTTCCTGTTTTGCTGTACATTCCTTTGCTAATAAATCATATCACTGTGTTTGGTTTGTAACCATTAACGGGCATCTAACTGAGACTGTCATCAAACTAATCAAAAAGCTGTCAAGATCTCTTCCCAAGTGGAAACAGTAACACTGATGCATGTCATTGTATCTATAGCTAGGATTGTTTTTCTTTCCATGTGCATTTCTGTGCAATTATTCAACTGCAGTTTTTGACATTCAGTCACCTAGATCATTCTGCAGCTGCTCAGAATTAGCTTTAGAAACACTTGTAAGTACACTCACATATTTGTCCTCTTTATATGATATTCTGAGTTTTTAGTGTGTGGAAATAATTCAGAAACAGAAAGAAAAAGAGTTATTTCTTCAAATTCCTTACTATGTCAGCAATTATTTAATATATTTTTCTAACCAAGTACCTCCCGCCCCTTGCTTTTGCAGTCTTTTTTTTTTCTTTTATTACGTCTCTGGCATAATGCTAGTTTTTACTATTAGCAGGCTCCACTGTTAGAAAATCTGCTGATAAAAAACTATGTTATAAAATAAGCTGATGTTTAACCTGGAGCTTTGCATTCACAGCTTTTACAATATATTAATATAGCTTACAGTAACAGAAAACAAATCCTTATCACTAGGAACTATTAGCTTGTTAATTAGAAAAATAATCCCTTTCTTGGGTATAAATTACTGTTTCTGTAGTTTTTACAAATTATTAAATAAATATGGGTTCAACTGTTACTGATCCTGTACATTTTTCCTTAAAGATAAAATTCAAATTCAAATTACAAAATAAGGACGTTCTAGAAAATTATGATAGATATATTATCCATGAGAAGAAAGGTCAAAGCTATTTGTAGAAAGTGGCTATCTTACACAGGAAGCAAAGAAAAGCTTCACTTTACATTTCTGAATTCAAAAGCGCCACTCCTTTTTTTAACTGAGAGGCATCCATTGAAATTCTATCTTTGCGTATGGTCATAACATAAAGAAACCCTGTGACATGTGATACTTCAGCTGATTTATTAGCTAGCAAAAGAATGCTGTGGGAATACATAAACAGGAAAAATGCCAATGAGTTTACCACAACTACTTGCAAATAAGGTATGAGACATTTATGTCATCAAGGGAAATATCTGCAGCAAACATTCATTCCCAGTTACTTGAAAATATGGCAGTTATTAAAATAAAATTCTGGGCCAAATTCAGCTACAGCATAACTAGGCCTATTTACATGATTACACATAATAATAATTTATCCTCATAGGAGTTTCTCAGAGTAGAATTTCTGCAGAATAAGACAGACATTTTAATTTCTGCTCTGACTTTCATGGAGCAGGAGGTTGAATGTGATGCTCTCTACCCCTCAGAAAAAAATCCATCTGATGTTGAGCTGTCCCTTTCCCTTTTATTAATCTGTTTTTCCTCTCTTCCCTCAAAAATGATTCATATTTGTCCTGACAAGAGATTCACAGAGTCTCCCAAACACCTTGACTCAAGACATCTGTTGTGTGAAGTGTATTCTTTCCTTGGTGAAAAGCATTAATACAAAGGACATCTCACCACCAACTCTCACAGCAACGCCTTCCAGTCCTTGTCAGTGCATTTTGGCCTTCTTGCTTCATCCACAGCGATATTTGTCCACTTCATCTGAGCATGTTCCCTGTATTTTAAGATGCAAGGACAGAGAAAGGTTTTCCCAGTTTCACTGTCAAATACCACCACCTGTGGAGAGTGTCTGATTACAGTACAAATCAGTCCCTCTTGCTATCTGAAAATATCACATCAGCCCAGCAAAAAAGACCATCAGCAGTAAGTTTAGTTCCAAGATGGATTTACTTTTATACGAGAATTAAAAAGATGTTTCCATAGTTATGTAGAGCCAATATTTGTCTCTGCTGATTGAGGAGGAGAACTGAACATAGGTGAGGAAATTAGTTTCAATTATATATCCTCAGGATTTAGGCTTCCCAAGGCAGCAACTCATAAAACAGTGGCAAGCAGAATCCAGACGCAAGTCACAGTCTTAATAAATTTCTTGACTGGGCTGTTAAGGCTGATCATCATCATCTCATCTATACATATCAGAGATCTTTCTAATCAAGACAGTTTAAAAGCCTTTTAGTAGAGTATACACACACTGCAGTTAAGTGTAACCCAAGTTTATTGAGTTTTGTGCTAGCAACCTGCCCTCAAAAGAAGCAGTAAAGCACCATTTCTCCTGCTCTCAAAGAAGACCTGGGTTTCTCAGGTTCATTAGGACATGATTGCAGTTCTTTGAGATACATTCTGAAAGAGAGGTTCTTATGGTACAAAGCTCTCATGATAGATTTGTTCTCAGATCTTCTTCATCTTTAGATGTTAATGCAGAATGTAGAGCTGCCACTCAAGCTTTTCCCACTGTCATCTTTGCTAGTAAATAATGATTCAGTACCTTTGCAGATTTATATGGTTGTCAATGCACTAAAAAATAACAGGCTAGTGCTCCTGCCAGAAGCAAACAGTTACAGAATGGTGATAGCCAAAGGAATTAAATGTGTTAAAGTTGTATCTTATCCTTCCTTTCTAATTTGAGTTCCTGATTTCTCAGCAGACATTTGCTCATCCCCTTGAAAAACTGGAATATTTCTCACAGTATAACGCCATACCCATGGCTAAAAACAGTGGGCTGATGATTTACCTTACCATGACAAAAGGCTTGATCAGCACTTCTTTGCTTTGGGCCGTTATTCTGTGAATCACCTCTCCAGCTAACTCTTGAAAATCGTAACAGAACTGAAAGGTAAAAGCACTGCATGGAGGATGATCTGCCAGTTCAGTCCTCCTATATTTCTACAATAGTCAATGCACCTGGTTGAGGGTGTAGTCTCAGCACTAAATTTGTCTTACTGAAATAAATAGTATAAGCATATACTTGATAACCACCTATACTGTTTTAAAAAGTGATTTAACAATCATTTAAGTAAATACAGCACAAAACAAACAGCATGAAGTGTTGTGAGGAAAATGACATGAGAATAGATTCTTTTCAAGGTGTAACAATGATGTTCTGCATTTTTAAAACACTGTTACAACTGATTTTGAAATTAATTACAATTATTTTACTTTTCTTTTGGTACTACATTATTATACAATATGTATTGTCTCTTTGTTTTGTAAACCTGCCAACTGCAAAGTCTCCAGTCATTTCTGTTGCTATTAGTGAATTGTCTACAAGAATTTTCAACCAAATATACACAAGTAAGAGTAAGAGTAAGAGTAATAATAAGTATAATTTGACAATCTAAAAAATCATCACTTAGAATAAAATGATAATATGAAGATCCATAACCTCAATAAGAACTAATTAAACTGCCATATTTTCTATTTATTTTCTGAATGGGTAGTTATTATTTTACAGACACATTGTCTCAAGACCTTTCAAAGAAACAGGATGACATTTATTTTCATAATTTTTAAGACAAATAGATTTGGCTACCACGGTTGGCCAAAGATGTATCAGGTCATTTTTAAAATTCAAGGTATTTTTCATTTGTTTTAATGACATATCTCTAGACTCACTTATTGCTTTGATCTTCTGTTAAAACAAACACCTGAATACAATGCAGTATCACAATAGTAACATCAATAATCCTCTTAAAGATCTACTGTGGGATAGGATGAAGGTATTATTCCAATCTTTGTGGTATTTACGAAAGTCTTATTTAAGACTTCTCTACACCCATTTCTGTAGTTCTTGGTTTATAGCATGTTCATAGTTCTTTCTCTGCACCTCTGTGCTCCGTTTTCCTGTTTTCCCTTCTATTTCTGCTCTGGTGTCCCTGCAGCATTCCCATTTTAATAAAGTCTGCTAAACATGTATGTGTAGGAGAGGGTAAAATCATAGTTTACTTCAGCTGTGAAGGGGAAAAGCAAATATTTTCTGCTACCGTTGTTCAATCCTTGTTACTGAAACCAGCCTGATGTTATCTTCCTCTATCTCCTCACACTTAGTCGTGTCTGAACATTTCTTTGGATTATGGGAAAATGAGCCCAGCACTAAAACATTATCTCAGTTGGCTATGTCTACAGTGCTAAATAAAATAGGACTAGAGAGCAAACTCAAACCCTGAACCCAACCACTCATACTACTTAATCATTAGCATACTCTCTGGCATGGTTTTCATCCAAACCATTTAGCAATCTCCTACAAAATGTTTGGGATTGCTTGAGACAAGAGCCACTCCCACACTAGGAGCTTTCTCCACCCTGCTATCCCCTGCTAACTTACTACACATCCCTCTCACCTCCAGCACTATTCCAGCAAGTCTTGTACCTTGAATGCAACCACAAGCCCTGTCTATGGCACCCCTGAACCTATAACAGATGCCCTCAGTTATGGGCTGAAATGTTCTTTCATTATCTCAAACATATTAATTAGAAAATAAAGAAAACCAGGTAATTGCTATGTCTATGGATCCAGGGATACCATCCCAGGCACAGGCCCAAGGATAAGAATATTGCATGGCTGTGGCCAGTCTCTGTCAGTTATTCCTTAGAGATGTTTGTGAGTACAGGTGTCAGCAGCTGTTTTCAGGATGGGGATGCACGTCAGTGCTACTGGTGATGCAGAAAGTCACTGAACATGGCAAGGTTTAGATATTCATGGGTCACGCATTCTCAGTATGGAGGTCCGGAGGAGCCTAGAGAATAGAGTAAGGTTAATAGGTATGTTTGACCAATCACTTTTTCCCCCTTTTTTTCTTAAAGAGGTTTCTCTAACTATTTTGGATACAGGTTCTAAGTCCTTTCCTTAGGCTAAGCACAATCAAGCATAGCTCACCTTTTTTAAAATACATCTGATGGTACCTACTCCTTGAATGTAGCCCATTCTATAAATATACTGCAGAGAATTACTTATTTCCCTTAAACTTCAAAAAATGTAATTCCACAGCTTTCATACCTCAAGCAAATGCCCTCACAACAAGGCCATAGCTTAGCTTGATGCTGACAGTGATATAACAAACACCCAGTAGAAAGGTTAGTTTTGGATCTGCTCCCTACTGAGTGAATAATTTATCTTCTTCTTATTTTTATTATTTTGTTTTAATCCCAAACCAAATTTAATGTGTATAAGTTATATAGGCAGCAACAATTAAGACTCATGTATACTACCTTCCACCAGAATGCTCCAACTTCTGAACAAGACAAGTGCACACACCACAGTAATCACATCTCTTTTCCCAGTCATTGTTTCTGAAGGAAGCAGTTATGGCTTGGCATAGGTTGAACTCTCTGTTGCTAGTTCATAAGGCTGTTCAATGTACAGTTACTAGATTTGATCCTTTGGGAAACAGTCTTTAAGTTTCTAAATCCTAATGCAGTTTAGATGTAGAGAAGGCAACGAGGTTCAAGATGAAGTAATACTGCAATCATATGTGTGTACCAAGCTTTAACCTGAAAGATGAGTGCTAATTGAAGACTGAGAGATGGGTGCTAATTGAAGACAGACGTGTCCAAAGTCAGAAGTAACAGAAGAGTATGTGCCTTCTGAGATTTAGATAAAAGGTATGGAAAGCAGGGAACCCAAAATTCAATCTAAGAGCATAATGGAAAATCACTTCTAAAAGTCTTAGCAAAAGACACAGCTCCATCAAAATAATATAAACACCACTACTATGTGAATTAGAATAACTACAGGGAATGCAGAACTCAGAGCTGAAGGAGATCAGAATTATATTCTTGATTTGTGTAGGAAATAGAAGGGAAAAAAAAGTGCTGGGAGGGTATCTGCCTGGCCTCTGTAAATGTAGCAAAGGTTTATCAACTTTGGTGGGAATAGCTGCTTGGTTTTTGGAAAAATTATTATGGTGTGCTTCAAAAATAGTTTTGTGCATGAGTCACCCCAAGACAATTATTAAATCAATAGCTGACTACTGTTGTGAATGGCTTCAATTAAGAATCACATAAAACTCCACGAAATAGTAAAGATACTTGTATTAGTACACTTCTTAACAGACAGGTTGATCTTACTACATAGTGCAGTGAAGGAAAATATTTCAATCTCAAATTTATATTCTAAGTTCTTTGAATAAATAAGTTTTACCATTTCTTGAGTCAATAAGTGTCTAATAGGCCATTGGTTACAGGGAGCAACTTGCTGCTTGAAAAAAAGAAGACATCTTCAAAACAGAGGTCAGAGTTTAATTTTAAAAAAGCATTCTCAAAATAAGGTAATTATAAATATGTGAATAAGGAGAGAGCGAAAAGAAACAGATGTGGTTGATATTGTACCTCATTTTAATATAAAGAGATCATGACACTTATATCAGAGAGAAGTTATGAAAAGCATCTGTCTGAAGAAAGGAACTGTAGAAAGAAAATACTGAGGAACTCTGGGAACAAAAGTTTATTTTAGTATAGAGTCTAAATCTTACAAATTATTGTAACATCATAGTAATAGGGAGAGATTGAACTAGATTGCCAAAGTTATCCTTTGAAATCCCATTTCTGATATCCCTAGAAAATAAAACTCTGACAGTGCTGTATATGCACACTTCCTCTCAACAAAATTTTAAGTTGCCAGTAGACACCTTCGTAACTTTCCTAGAAACCTTGAATCTGCATAACCAAGAGTTCTTTTAGTTTAAGCAAATATAGTTTACATCACTCATGTTCCTTCTTTAAAAAACAAGTTTATGTAAAATTATAGGTTAAAATGATCTCTTGTTTCCTCTTACTCATAGAGTTGTAGAATCATAGAATAGTTAGCATTGGAAGGACCCTCACACTAGATCATGTTGTCCAAGGCTCTGTCCACCCTGGCTTTGAACATTGCCAGGGATGGAGCATTTACTTCTTTGGGCAACCTATTCCAGTGCCTCACCACTCTCACTGTAAAGAACTTCTTCCTTATACCTAACCTGAACTTCCCTGTTTAAAAGCCATTACTCCTTGTCCTGTCACTACAGTCCCCGATGAAAAGTCCCTCCCCAACATCCTTGTAAGCCCCCTTCAGATACAGAAAGGCTGCTATGAGGTCTCCACGCAGCCTTCTCTTCTCCAGGCTGAACAGCCCCAACTTTCTCAGCCTGTCTGCATACGGGAGGTGCTCCAGCCCCTGATCATCCTTGTGGCCCTCCTCTGGACTTGCTCCAGCAGCTCCATGTCCTTTTTATGTTGAGGACACCAGAACTGGACACAATACTCCAAGTGAGGTCTCACGAGAGCAGAGTAGAGGGGCAGGATCACCTCCTTTGACTTGCTGGTCACGCTTCTTTTGATGCAGCCCAGGATACGGTTGGCTTTGTGGGCTGCAAGCGCAAACTGCCAGCTCACATTCAGTTTCTCATTGACCAGCATCCCCAAGTCCTTCTCTGCAGGGCTGCTCTGAATCACTTCTCTGCCCAACTTGTACCTGTGCCTGTGCCCGCCCCAACCCAGGTGTAATCCAGGCTCAAATACCATCCACAAACTTTTAAACCTTCAGGTTATGCAAAACCACCAATTATTATTTTTCTGTGTGTACGTGTATATGTGGGACAGAGAGAAGGGAGAGTACTGTATTAAGTAGCAGGTAACAGCATCTGTTGTAATTCTGATGTCAGAATTTTGCTCAGTCTGTGGAATACACTGAGAGACATAACAAAGGAATAAAAGGCTTTCAAAATAAGAGTCTAAGAAGTCACTAAATTCCATGAGCAGAGAACTAGAGAGTGACTGCTGCGTTACCAAATTGCCCTTGTTCATACAGTCATGTTGCAGATTTGCCATGTACCACCATCTTCTTTTTTTTCTGAATCTGCATTTGTGTGTTTCAATTATTTAAGTCAATTTAATTCTGTAAGTGCAACATTTGGTGCATTTGAGAAACTAGAAATAGTTCTCCCCTTTCCTGTAACTGCAGTAATTTAGTAACATGATGCAAAATGAAGTCTACCCTGTATCACACACCTTTATCATACCAAATTCCCAAAGGTATCCTTGAATTTCGCTTCACCCTAATCTACCGAAGGGCTGAGTCTAAGGCAGATGAACAGAGATGAGCAGAGATGATGATGATGCTGATGATGATTTGACGAAGTATATATTGCTCAAAATATGCAGTTTTAGTAACTTTGAAATGATGTGAATTGAAGCCAAATGTGCTTATTTGCAGAATTTTGAAAAATTCATTCCACACAAACGTAGAACTATAATTATGTCTGCCTTAATCTAGCACTCCTGACATTCATACAAAATTTGGCAGTTCCTGCTTAAATTCCCAAATTTCTCCCAGATCCTAGCTTAGCATACTATCTTCAGAGTATAAAGCACAAATGGGAGATCATATTTACCTTTCGCTGTGCTATTTTGTATTAGTGCTTTTAAATCAAGTGGCTCCTGAAAGGTTTTCTGAACCCAGTACTATCAAGTGTTGCTCTCGCTGACTCAGTGATGTCTTATACAAAATGGAGTACCTCCAACATATGTATATCCTATCCATAAAATTCGACCCTTTGCATGCTCCACGTCTCATCGGTTAAGGTGCTTTTCTGACTCAGATCTGTTATCTTTCTGATTGGGGGTAGGATTCTGAAAAAATTTATTTCATAGGTTAAATTAATGTATTCTCCCGAGGCTATAGGTATTCTGAGGATAATGCAGAGAAGATCAGACTTCTGTTACTAGAATTGTTCTTCTTACAAAATCATGCGCAGCTTGGCAGTTAGGATTAGAGGAGTTTAAGGCTTAATTCTGCTAAGGTGAATTGAAAACAAAACCTAAGCTGCGTAATGCAGGTGGATGTTGTAACACTCCAACAGAAAGAAATATGTGGCTTTCTCCAGCAGCTTCATGTGGATCTAGTTCATCTTCTCTTTTGCTTTTCCTTACCTGCGTTCCAAGAAAATTGTTTGTACAAGGCCACACAACGCTTCAGTCTCAAACTAACTGGTTTTCTTTTCATCTGTCTGGGACCTAAAGTAAAAAAAAAGGAAACACAAAACACTGGCTTCTCAGAATAAAAATTATTTCTATTGCTTAATTCAGAAGCTAAAAATCAATTCTTTGCACAGCCTTAAAGTATAATCAGTGTCTTTGCCATAAATATGCTGAGATACACAAGCAAATTGAAAACTGTATTTCTCTATTAATGCTGAGATCTGTTACAAGTAATTTTAGAATCACTTACTGATCTTTCATTACTAAGATATAGAAAAGCACTCATTTGCTTTTCTTCTGGGCATTTCTGACTTAATTCACAATAAAAATATTACCATAACACCACCAAAATGAAACAGATAAACAGCAATAAATGTCCCCAAATATTACCCCAATATAGAGTGAGATTTTCCACATTTGAACTTTTGCTGCTTTTTGGGGAGTCAGGATTGCAAGTTTGGGTTTTGGGTTTTTTTTCCTTTTTTTTAAGCCACTCTGTCTTCACCCTTTTTGTTCAGAATATTAACAGGAACATATGACAAAAAATTAAACAAACACAGTTCTCTAAGATGCAAAATTAATGATATATTCATATATGCATAACATAACATGAGTGTTGGTTTATAAACAGCAAACCAGTCTCATTGTGGTTGCTCAAAACAAACATGTATAATTTTTCCATCTTTCCCTGCTTTAAAAATTCTCACTGAGAAATAAATGGAAATTGAATTCATTATACATACATCCAATTTGGTGCCCTCTGAAAATCGTGCCTTATCTTATAATTTTAAATGATCAGTATCACTAGCTAGGTTTTTAAATGAATATTGCTCCTTTTACTGTATTTTTGTAAATATGATTAGCTAAGTACTTGATCAAGGCTGTAACAAACAGAGAATACAGTTTTCATATGTGGGAGAAAAACCTCATCAAGCAGAAAATAGATGAGAAAATAGATTTCTACCTGTGACAAGTATGAGTACACTTGTCAAAGAGATGTTGCATGCAGGAGAAAAAAATACCTTCTCCATTAATATCACCTATCAGCTGCCAGCTATGGGCAGATCTGTTGTAGCTGCATTGCTGGCCTGGGTTCATCAGCTGTAGCTTTGGACTTGCAAATGCATAAAACGCTCCTGCTCCTGCAGAGCTTTATGGGGGTTCAAGCCATCTGTAAGTAGATTCTTTATATGTTACGGAAATTCAAGGGCAGCAAAATTGCGCCAATATTTTTGCTTCTATTGTGTATTACATCCACACTACAGGATCTATTCAAACCATACTTTTCAAGTAATAGCCCATATGGAGCACATAAAAGTAGCAACCTGCAGTTAAAGTATAGTGAAGTGACCAACAAAAACTTAAGTCTTTATGTTTAGAGGCACATGCTTAAGGGCATGTAGAATCAGGATGAAATTTCTCTTACTACATCTAAATATTGGGAAAGACAACACAATCCATGTCTTCTTTGTCCTTGTCACTGTTCAGCATTGGAGACTGTAGGAGAAAGTCCATTACTCTGGAAATTTGTAAGTTCCCAATCATAACTTCATGGCTTTTTGTTTTTATTTTCTTCAGCTTAACTAATGTGCTTATCTAATGCTGAACTATCAGCCAAAACTGGAAGCCTGTGCCAAGTCATTGTAGCATGGGACACATGGTGGACATAATGAACTAACGAGCAGTCAAAACCAGCTAAAGGTTGGTGAACAATTTTTCCCTGAAAAAAGATGGCAATATGCAAACAAGGGAAAGGTTAGGATGGAAGTCATTTCACTTAACTTCAGATTTTTAAACTGCAGATGTTTCTACTTGTACTAACACTGTGGGTTGTCTTTGAAATCAATAGAGACAAATGAACAGTTCCAGAACACAATTCCACTGACCCATTTTAAACCTTTTTTATGGAACTAACTGTGTGCTTCAGATGCCTATTTCTAACCACTGAGAATAAGGGTAGCCTAGATGCCTAGCTCTGATGTAGCTCCTGCATTGCAAAAGTTCCATTTGAAAAGTTCACATGAACCACACATAAAGTAACAGAAATTCAGAACGTCCCTGGCAGATGCTTCCACCTGCAACTGAACTCTTTAATGTGCAGTGTTTGGGACCTTGTTGACCTTTCCTGTGACCTTCCTACACACATACAACACTACAAGCCCTTTGGGAGAGCCTGCTGTGTTTCACTCTATCTGTCATCACTACTGATCCGTGTTTGAAAGATAAAGGATAGGAACAGTGGCTTGCAGTCATAGATAACAGGTCATGTTGCCCATTCTTTTGCCCTCAGCCAAGATCAGATACCAAAATATATTTTTACACGAAAGTTGTTAAATGGTTGTATTAATTATTACTGAGAAAAAAATAATCATACTAGGAAACCTAACTCTGTAATGTTCAGCTATCTTAGATTTATGAATAGGTAGGCTCTTGAGAAAAAAGTCCTGACAAAGCTCTATTCAAAGACTTTTGCCATTCTAACTGCAGAAATTGTAAAATGTTCCTACATTCCATTTTATGGCTATGCTGATTTTATATAAAACCTGTATCCATTGTTCCAGTGATTTGTATGGGACAGAATATCTGTAGATCTATCCAGTTAATGTGCAGGATAATGGGAGCTACAGGGTAATAGTCTGCCCTTAATTCACTGACTTCTTTCAAAGATCCAGCTCTCTGTGCAGCCTATTAATCTACTAATGAGTCAAACCATTTCTGAAGTACACAGGCACTGCTTCCAGACTTGCTAGAATTTGTTTGAATCTCCCTGGTTTTCTTCAATGTCAAAGTGCTATCCACAGCACCAAGCTAGCCTATTTTAAGAAGTACTTTCAGAAAGGATGCCCTTATCAGGAAAGATTTTTGGATCTATGAAGAAAAATATACACAGTATACAGCACACGCGACTTAAAATTTAATGAAAAAAAATCAATTGACATAAAAAAAAGAAGTAAGGGGTTGTTTCATATCTGATACCATAGTTCTGTAGCATATTTTCATAATGGAAAATATAAAAGATATAGAGGACTGATTTTGACATCATCTGCAACCTGTGGCTAATCCAAACTACCTGCGTATATCCTACAGAGAATAATGGGGAGCGTCACAGACAACTACAGGTTCTCTGCAGAGATCTTTTTGCACTGCATTTCTTCTCCTCCTTTTGAGCTGTTTAATTGTCTGGTATTCAATAGCCAGGCCTTTGTGTCAGAGTCTGCAACTATTTTGTAAAGCATTAATATGCTTTATAAATAGGATAGGAAAAGTAGCATTTTCAGCTAGTGGAGATGTGCAGAGTGTATATATTGTATCTCAAGAATGTACTTTCAGAGATAAATAAGGCTTTCATAAATAGTTTTTGTTTGTTCAAAGAACAATGAAAGTACAGAAGACACAGTGGGCTAGTTAGGATACTAAAAACAATATACTTGGCTTTACAGATCCTAATTCCCAGCCAAAGAAGGATAACTAGGATTATCTTTGCATAAACTAAAATGTGACTGTGAACTCATGGCCTTTTGTTAATGACTCAGCATGTGATACATTTGAGGGCAAAGATTGTTTATGATGTACTCAATTTTTAGAACTAAGTATGTCTCAAAAGCTAATGTTTTAAAAATAGTTTTGTTATGAGAATTTCTATTTGAAAAGTTGCACAAGAAGCTTCAAGGATTCTGTTTTGAACTAGCTATTGTAATTCTTGTCACAATATGTAAAGTTCTTATATAGCTTGTTCATTCCATGTCAGAGTAGCCAATATCTGAGATTTATGTCTTCCTCCTTTTGGCCTCATCTTCCCCTGTTCAGGAGCACTGGCTGGCTGCCACTGCTCTGCAGCTGTCTAGGATCTGTCTCTGTAGATGTCCTGGGTCAGTAGCCATCCTGTGTAACCTTAGTCCAACCATAACTTGGACTGTGTCCTTTGCTATTGTTTTCCTTTTTTATTGGATAGTTGGATTCAAGCTTGCGCTCTTGTATATTAGCTGCTGGCCTCCAGATTAACCCAATGATCTAGAACAGAACAGGTTGTCGGTGCTATGAGAAGTAAAAATCTTTAGGTTAAGAGATAAATTATTTACCTTCCCCAATATATGCAATCACTACAAAGGAAACGAAAAACTATGTTTACCGGAAAGTATTTTATTTGCATAGAACAGGTAAGACAGACAGACACTGGAATTCAGAGTAACTGTCTACAATTCAGAGTAACCCTCTGCATCAACAACTGTAGTCTCCCATTATCACAGGCTACCAACTCAAATAATCCTGTTAATATTTTAAATGTATTAAATAAGCCCAAGAGATTTGAGAACTGGCATCGCTGCACTGATACACATTTTCAGGATAAAGGCACACAAAGATTACCCAAGATTGCTTTCACTTGGCCAAATATGTGTTACCAGTTTAGAGTACAGAGGTGTATGATATGCACAAATCACAGCAAATGACAAGAGAAGATTTGACAATTTCACAGAATCTTAATTTACCTTTGGGACAAACTCAAGAAAGTTCTTTTTACTATTTCTGTCAGAAACTTAATGATAAAGTAGAATATATTTCCAGTTTCCGGGAGATGCGTCCTTCAGAGAACTGCAAGACACAGATACTGGCAGTACATTTTACAAGATGACAGACTTTTTCTCTGTGTTCAGATGGAGTCTAGAGAACAACCCAGATCACTCTGCAAGATACGCAAAGTAGTTTGTCAGCTGACAAGGCCGTGTGGTGGTGCATTCCCCACCACTCCTTCCGTTCCATCCTCTGGGTTACTCTATGACCTGAGGAGTACTTGTCAAACCTCTGTGTAATGGTTTGAGCAGTGGAGCATTCCTTTACCATACCACTAATTCTTGCATGGCTAAGGGAGGAGGCACTGACTGTACCAGGAAGTCTTATTGTGTGGCCAAGGTGGGAAGCGAGAGCAGGGATAATCAGTCATCTCCTGACAGCCTTGGAACGTTTCTCGCCTTGGTCATAGCCTGAGTCTAACAGTACCATTGTTATTGGAATTTTGAAAAATTCTAGTAATTACTGACTCAGGTTGTGGCTAGGATGGAAATTTACTAAAGCAAATCATCTTGTGACCCTATAAACAGTGTCCTAAGTGAGACTCTTTGAGCTCTCCTAGGCTGCAGAAGGCTGTGACCAGCATCTCCCTCTGAGCAGGATGCCTCTCAGAGCTCACAAACTCTCCAGTTTGTGAAAATTGCAGGACCATTGCCAAAAGCTGATGATGGGACCTTTGCTGAAGACTCCCCACTCCTGGAGGCTCAACCCTCACCCATTGAGAAATGCTGAGACATTTGATATGAATAATTCACTGAACTCACCACCTTAAAACTGCAGCCTACTGCTAGGTCAAGATGTAAAAATCTCATCTGTAGTGATTTGGTACGATGATTCTTTAGGCAATCCTAATTGATTATACATGTGGCTCTAAACCACTCATTTCACAACAGGCACTGAGCAGATTACATGGATTGCATTGACTCTGTTGTCTAGAACAGGATTTCACACATATAGCTTACACTTGAGTACTTCCATATAGATACCTAGGTTGTCTTAATCTCCATTGGTCTTACCATCAAGCACAATAATTCAAGTCATTTGATAAGAAGTGGATATTTCAATACAAAATACCATACTTGTATGTCCAAAGACACTACTGGCGATGAGATGAAGACTGTCAATAAAATGGAAACATGAAGAAACACATTTTTATTACTGATCCTATGGAATAATCAAAACAAAATAGTGTGATTCCAGGGCACCAACAGAAGCTCCACCAGGCCTAATTGTTACAGAATAAGAAAGTCACTAGAAAGAAGTAAGAGCGCATATGCAAACACCTGCAAATACACAGCTGCAATGCCATGTATCTGTTGGGGAATATAGGGTTTGGATTAGCATTCTGAGGCCTTCCACAAAAAGAGAGTTGACTTCTGCTTCCTCATACTTCTCTGTAGAAGCACACACATTTGTGCTTCAACTATTGTGTGGTTTCTTCTTCAAAGTCTCCTGGTGTTGATCTGTGTGTTGGGAGAAGGACCTGCTCAGTATATAGACCCCAAAACTTAAACATATCACTATATCTGAAATCTTTCATAATACCTTTATCTTGTGAAACTACATTTTTTATCTTATCAATAAAGAAAGTAAATGCATGATAAACTGAGGATTTTTACAGTTTTGAATTATGCAAAATTTTATTTAATAAACAATTTTTTTAGCTGCTTCTCTTTCATCTTTTTTGAAAAAGAAATAAAAATATGTAAGAAAGACAATTCTCCTGCTACCTAGGAAGTTTTCTAATCTAATGAAGTTAGGCATATCTTATAATACAGGGGTAGCAATTTACAGTTGTATAATATCTAAACTGAGAAATTGATATAAAAAATGGATATAAATTGGCCCAGAGTCTGTCACTAGGATTATACTGGCATAATGGAAAGATGAATCAGGCCTCAAATTAACAAATGGTCATTTTAAATTTCTGATGCATCTAAGCTCTAAAACTTTGACCTTTTCTTGTTTTAGCAGTCATAGAATGAGGTATGAAAGGAAAAACACCCTCAGTAATCACTATTTTGAGGCAGAATTTAGAGAGGCACACAAGTAATTCATGTCCAGTGGCACAGTGAAACAAATATTAAAACAATACATAAAAACATGTACAGCAGCTACTTTTTAAGAATTACAAAGACTGTTCAAAGGACTCATTTATGCAACCAGTAACACGGGCACATCTAAATTTTGTCAATGGGTTTTTTGAATATAATAAGTTTCTTTCTTGGCTAAGACTTTGACAGTGGTAACTAATAGTCTAAAAAATATTTGTTGCACATGTCTTGGTTTATATTGTTTCAGTAAATGTACATGATTATCTATAGTTGTTCTGGTACATACAGATCTTTTTAAAGCATCTTTCAAAGCAAATTGAGAAGTTTTCTTTTTAACATTTTTTGTTGTTGTTTTTCAACTACACAAGAATTCACATTACACTGACATCAGCTTCTTCCTGTGGTCCACCTCACTGGTTTAACAAAACAAAGACAGGCATCAGTGGAGTAATTTGAGCACTGCTTTGGTGGAAAGATACTACTGAGTGACTCTTCCCTGTGTCCACTCTCACTAAAATATCTCCTGCTGCTATTTCCCTACTACCAATAAAGTTCTACAAGATCTCAGAATCCAGCAAAAAGAGTTATCGAATGGCATCAGTTTCCTTGTGTGTTCATGTAAGATTTCATACTTTCCATAGATAGGAATTTGAGAATTATAAGAGTGACTTAATAAGGAAGATTTATTGCATGACTGCTTTAATTTACAGCTACTAAGAACAACACATTATTTTACTCATAGACATGAGCCTTTTCCTCTCTGTACTCATGGTAGGGAAAACAGAATGGCTTAGCTATTTTAAGACAAGCAGAAATTACACAAAAAAGAAATCAGGTGCTCCACAGAAGACCATTGGCCAGTACGGCAGGAATACTACATAATGGTTATGCTGGCACTATAGACACAGTAGCATGGAGGATAAGAAAGGGCTGTAACTAGTTTTCTATTCTGGCAATTGTAATTTAATAGAGGGTCATGGTGTTCCTGGGGTTTTGGTCATCTGTCTTTCAGCAGTATGATCCCTCTTCACTGTACTGCAATAGTGATTTCTACAACTGAATATGTCAAACTGCACTTCCAACAGCATCTTAAATACTACTCAGAGCTAGCAGTATTAGACACAGCACTGATGTGGGAGCTAAAGTCATCAGTGACATACTTGAGTTGTTACCTCCCCTCTAGAAGAGAGGTTTATCAAATCTCCCAGGTTTCCAGATTGCTTTTCTATTATCTATTTATCTTCTACTCTTCTACTGACTACCTGCTTCAGCTGATAACTGCCAGCTGCCTCAAGTTCTCTGTGATGCCTGATAGAGATCTTCCGCAGCTGAGTCTATTGCTGTAGTTACAATATGCTGTGTTCTGTGTCCCCAGGAGCTGTAAAAGAAAAGAATTTTATTGGGCCTGGAATAAACATGGTTGATGCTTATAGACAAAACAGACCTCAATATAAGAACATGCTTTGGCTATATCTTATCATGAAAATTCTACAGTCTTTTTGTACTTATATGAATTTTATCACAAAAATTGAAGTATGCATATCTCTTTCACTAACAGAACTAAGATTAAAGTTTTATGCTAGTGACAGAGCTATCTGCGTGAATGAAGGTAGAGTGAAACACAGACTGACAATGATTAGCTGTTGATATAAAACCTACAGAAGCTGGCCTAAGTGATTCACCAATATAATTTTAATGATATATGCTGCATATTTGCTGCAGATGAGCAGAATGCCCACCACATCAGCCTGCATATGGACACAAGAGAAGTCTGAATTCCGTAGTTATGGAACAGAAATCAGTCCAGAAAAAAAGCGCAAAACAACATAACCAGAATGTAATCTTATGTAGGCCAGAATAACACAGTCATAAACATGCACCCCTTAGATCCGGACTCTGTAACTAGAACACATAACCTGTGATGTAGTACAGCAATCTAAGGTTAGAAGAGGACCTGTAAAATTTTGGGTTCAAATGAAACTGCGTGACAAGTGCCACGTGGGGAAAATGGACTATTCCAGCAGGAAAATTACCCAAACTATTAGTGGATAGATTCATAGAAAATGCCATCAGGTATTCTACATTTGCAGTACTTTTTTCTCTTTTATTTTTAATTTGTGGTGAAACATAATTCCTAAAACCTTTTTCAGTTACTATCACTAAAAAGACCTCAAGCTGTTTGTTATCAACAGGAAACAGGAGAGTGGCTAACACACAACCTCCCAAAAGTCTATCTCACTATCAAAAGGAGACAGAATTGAGTAACCCAATGTGTGACTTCTTTTCACACACGTGCTAGATAGGTATGTTTGTTTAATTTCTTCTTTACAATTAGATCACTGAAAATGCAGAATGCCACAGACGCATATACAGATGCATACACACATGCACACGCAGCTCTAAACCTTTGCTAGGTTCTTTAAATTCACAAGAAAATTATTAACTGCTATCACTAATACATTTTTAATTCTTACCCTGAGAGGTTAGCTACAAACATTCTGACTTAGAATAATGGGCTTCCTACGCTGAAGGTGCTCCAAGACTGGAAAGATGTCAAATGACAACAACAGGTTGTTTTTTGGTTTTTATCTGCAACCAGGAACCGAATCACTTCAGAGCCTTCATTCTGTAGCACTCGCAGGGGAGCACATTCACTAAAACCTGATGTCACTGCAGTTGAGGTCAGTATAAAAAATAGAATCATACATCAACTGTTAGTCTGACGGCTCATGGTAATTCCTGTGACTTTTAAGTAGGACACAGACACTAAGCTGTATCTGAACCTGTGCAAAATGCAGGCCAGAATCACACATTGTTATATTTGCAGCTAGCTTATATTCAGTCTCTGCCTTGGACTAGAAAACACAAAATGTGATGAAGCGCACAGCAACATTAAGTCAAGATGCATACACCTTTCCGAGAGATAGTGTTCTGAAAAGAGGTATAGAAAGAAACTGCATGAGGCACAAACATATATACAGAAAATGTATGTGTATGTCATAGGTATAATCTACTTTTTCTATATAGGTATGTTAATATATGCTGTAGTAAGATAAATACAAAGTCATCATATATAAACACAGAATACATCCATTTGTACTGTATGTAGCACTGTGCTATATCCAATGTGCAGTATGTTCTAAGCAGTACAGTAATGTGATACTGTGTAGTACAGTATGTGATATATCTTATCACATACATTGCTTTGTAAAATTTATTGTCTATAATATACAGTATATGTTACAATTAAGAAAAAATACATCTATTTAACTAGATATTTTTTCTAGTTAAGACACATCAATGGAGAAAACAGAACCATGCAATGAAAAAGTTATCATTTCTATCTTAACCCATTTATTTTTCAGGTCCCTTTGAAAATCACTTTCCTAATGTTCCTTTAAAAAGGACGTAAATTGTAGTATTTCCCTGTAGAAGACAATGTAGCTATGCTCTGCATTTCACAAGAACTGTCTGATGTCCTATACAGCCTATGGTTTTCTTCAGCATCTGAATATGGAAGAGAACTTAACATCACTGTAATGCCAAGTTTAAAAGTTTGATTCAAGCTCTAGTAGCCTCTCTATGAAAGATCTTATATCAGATTTCATGCTAATTTACATGTTTTTAATCCTTTAATTGTGGGCCTGCCTGGAAGTGAAGCATTTGTACCCAGGTCTTCTTTGCTTGTACGCGTAGGAGCTGCTGCTTAGTGTTTGCTCTTCCCTCCGCTTGGCTTAGAGTTCTTGCTGGTCTTCCAAAATCCACAGTGCAAGCCGCTTGCAGGGCAGACTGGCACTGACTCTGTATGGGGATGCTGGGCACAGGCTCCTTTCACACACTTGCACAAGAGATGACACGCCACTACCTAAATTAACTCAACTGTGACTTCCATGAGCTGCCCTCATAATCACCATAGATGTTGGCTCCTAAAAATGTCCCCGGCCTTAGGTACGTAACTCAAGTATTGCTTAACTTATGCAAGGGCACAAAAATAGCTCCAAACTGTTCAGCCTGTTTCTGGAATAAAAGTGTTTGCTGTCTCTACCAGTGAACTACTTACTACTCCTTATGACTACAGTGCCAGAATCTGCCTAGAGACTGTAGTAACCTGGCTGCTTTACAAACATGTGACAAAGCATTCTCTCCTGAATCTGAAGAACTTGCAGTGGAAGCAGGTGATATAAAATTAGAACAAAAATATCCTAAAAAAGGAGAAGGAATGATAAAATATTACATTACTGAGATTTCTGGGTCTGTGTCTTCCAGTTTAATGATTATAGTTTAAAACACAAAATAATTCCAGACACTTCTCACATAAAAGCCAACAGATTCATAAGCCATGAAGACAAAGAAAACTGACTTCTATGAACTTGTGCTGCAAGATGGCAGACCTCTGTGGATGGATTCTTTGATGTGTAATAGGTATTGCTACTCATGCCGCAGCTTTTCTTGAGGGGTGACATGCTCCTTTCCAGATTATTTTTCCAAATATTTTAGTTCATTGTAGCTGATGGTAGTTAAGGGATTTAAACGTTATCAATGGAAAATAAACAGACAACCCTAGCAAGCCCTTCCCTCCTCAATTAGCAGCTCAGCAAACTGGAATATCCTCAACTACAACCCAGGTTCTCCCTTCTCTTACCCATACACAAACAGTTTCAGCTCCTAACATGTCTGCAAAGATCCTATTCATAAGCTCTTAAAAACAAAGTACATGCAATAAAGTTAGAAAAATAAATAAATAAGATAACCAGGTTTACTTTTGTACGTGTTTTGCAACATAATGTCAACAACTGTAATTACTCCAGCCTCATCACATTAAGTGGTGCACATAATGTGCAACTTTTACCAATGAGAACAGGCACTATGGTAAAGGCTTAAATTATGCAATTATATGATTATCTTCTATCTCTTGCCCTAAAGGATTTTAGCCTCAAGGACAGAATTTCTGGAGAGTTTAACGGTCACTTTCATAAACACGTCCGTGTACAAAACAGTTGGAACTTTGCTTTTTCTTAAGGGAGAGAAAAAGGCAAAGGAAGTGGTGACCAAGATTTTAATCGACAACTCATTGCTGACTGGCTAAATTTCAGTCCCTGCTTCGGAAGACGAAGTTCCCGCGTTTAGCACAAAAATATCTCTGTTAATTTTTGGGTTTTTTTTCTTCTAACCCCAGCAAACTGGTGCCTTTTTGTAACCTTAAACGGGGTGGGGCCGGGGGTGGACATGTCTTGTGCCGCCAGCAGCGAGGCGAAGAGCGCGATAGCGGCACGCCGGGGCTCCCCGTGCCCCTCCGCTCCTGGAGGAGC
>NW_009927825.1:937-8041 GCF_000696875.1 Nestor notabilis | reverse complement strand
TGCTTCAACTTTCAGCAACCCCACGACAAGGTGCCAGAATAGCTGCTTGCTAAATTGTCTCCATCTTTGTCAACAGAGAGAGATCAAGAAGGAATAGCATCTTAAACCTTTGTACTGCAAGCATCCCACTTACAGGTAATGATTCATGGGATCATGAAGATATTGATTCATAGGATCAGTTACCAAAAACCCTTCAGTCTTATGGTTTCATGGTGGTCTTGGCAGTCCTGAGGTAATGGCTGGACTTGATGATATTAAAGGTCTTTCCCAACACAGCTGATTCTGTGATTCTGTGACTGTGGGTGCTCATCATCTCACTCTCAATGAAATGAGCAGGGCTTCCTATTGCACTTTTCCAGGAGGTGGGAGTAGAAGAAATGCCCACGCAGTTCCTCAGGCACAGGGTTGAAGATATGCCAGTGAAGCAGATGCCCTGTGTTCAGTTTGTACTTGCCAGAGGAGATCCAGGTGGGACTGAGACTCCTCATGACTGAGTGCTGTAAGCACATAGACTTCTCTCCACCTTTGCTCTTAAAATGTGCCTTGTAAAAAAGACTGGGCCAAAGACAGAGAAAAAAAATTAGTCTGTGGCTGAATGCTAACAAACCACACCTAGAAAGGGGGAAAAGAGTTCTGCTCCCTGAAAAAGCATGGGACAGGGCTATGCCTTCCCCATTGTGGAGAATGCCACAGATATTGCCACTAGACACTATGTGAAGGGAAAACCATTGCCTCTCATAACCCGCTTATGAGTCATTTTCTCATTGATGGTGCAACCTGCAACAGTGGACCGGGCATCCTCCAAGAAATCTTATCAGAGAAACACCCATGACAGGCTCGGTCATCATCAATCTGTGATGAGACACCTGATCAAGCAAGTGATACACTGTGCAGCCCTAAGAGTACGTAGGCTCTGGAGGTAAACCTGGGCATCCTGCAGGTCACTTCCAGTCTGTATTAGACTGATGGAATGAAAAATAATTTTTATTTTGTTCAAAAAAAAAACACATGAAAGAAGGAGTTTATGCAACTTGGACAGATGCAAAGGGTGTTCTTAAGATTACCAGTTAAGTATTTTCTCTGTTTTTAAATGACAGTTTTTCAACAGTAAGTGTGTTAAATTAGAATTTGACGTTTAAACAACAAGATCGAATAATTGCAAGTGCTGACAACAATTAGCATGTTCTTTAGTAAAAAGGATTAACAGCAATGTTTCCTTTTAACAAATGTTTTGACAGATAATGGATTTTAACATGCTCCCCAAACTGTATTATTACTGTTGATACCCACAGAAAGAGCAACCAATAGCAAGGTCTCACCTGTACAAAGGTTATATTTAAATATGAAGACTTTTTTTGTGGTTCACTTCTCTGTAAACAACAGATGAATGTGCAAAAATAAACAGAGAAATGATGTTTTGCTGCCTCATTTACAAAGCTCAGTCATATAAGTCTACAGTTGGAGTGATCTGATAGATCCTGTGCAACACTAGCAGTGCAGGTGAGTGCTGGTGCAGGCTGACTCAGCCACCCAAAAATCAAATATTCCCAGGAGATATTTCAATAAATCCATCTGTCCAGCTAACACTGTGATGCTGGAAGAACAGTAAGACTATATAGATATCATCTGTAGAAGCCTCCAGATTAAGCATGGTGCTTATAGCTCAACATATTTACCATAGCAAAAGTAATTACAAACTATACGCTTTTGCAAATCCTTCCATTGAGTTCTAGCTTCCTGGCCAGAAGAGCTGTAACATGGCTGTAAACCATATTACCCCTGCTCTGCATGCTGCCCAGTGGTTGTGCACAAGGTGGCCCTTTCCCCATGGTGAACACAAAGTCTTCATGGGACAGATGTTGGTTGCTGCAAATCTTTGCGCTGTCTTGCATCCCTGATATGAAATTTTACCATTACTAGTTATGATTATTATCAGTTGTTCCTACAGAAATTTTGTTGTGATCTTTTTGTGTAAGTGCTTACTAAAAATTATTTTGATATCAATATTTTCACATAATAACGAAATTGTCCACTAAAGGGACTGCTTTGTCCCTGCTGTTATACTATGTATAAACCAGATGGGTAGGTTCTGTCTGGGCTTTCCTTCAAGAAGTTATCAGCTTTGTTTCTTGTTGGCCAAGCATATCACCTTCAATTTATAATCACTCTCTGATAACCCAAGGACATCAGGACTCTTCCTAAGTTGTGTCTTTTTACTGGATTTCTCCAATCCCCTGACAAGGATGGGATCCCCATTCCTAAGTACATGATATTTGGGCAGACTTTGCACTACATTAAAGCCACAGCATGAGCATCTGTTTCTACATACAAATAATTTTTAAGAACTAATAAAGATGAGAACAGTTTACATTTGTCTGACTTTTTTAAAGTGGAATACAGTACATTTAAACAGAGAAAAAAAACCAAGTATCAGGTTTTATAAGAAATTAAAACAAACAAACAAACAAACAACAACAAAAAAAATAACAACCACCACAACAATGTTATCAGGGGCAGTTCATTGTTTATGTTTGACAGAATAATTAGGACAAACGGTTAGAGACATTTCACTGACAGGGTTTGGTTTTGGTTACGGAGACCTCAGCTCACTTGTTTTTCATGACAAACACACTACATGATACATGTAGTGATACATGACAAAGTTTGCATAACTTAGTACATAACAAAACAGTAAGAATCAAAACATGACAGAGCATTTTAAGATCAAGCAGTACAAACTTAAATCAAAACTTATCAAAGTCCTGTTTTCAGAGAGAAGAACTGTTAAAGTCTTTTATCCTGTCAAGCAGTTCTTTTACTTTTAGGTCTGTTGGCCAATTTCCAGTTATGATGGAAAGGTTCTTCACCTGCCTTTGATAAAGAAGTGTGTCTGAAAACTACGTATAAAGGTAAACAGAAAGGTAATTGTTTTGACCAGGCCAGCTGTACTGGTCTTTTTGGACGTTAAACAATGTGTTGTTCCTACCTGCTTATACAGACTCATGGGCATGCTGATGTCAGATGGCAAAATGATGATGACAGTCATAGCAACAGTGACTATTGTGAGCAGAATTACGGAATCACAGAATGGTTTGGGTTAGAAATGACCTTAAAGCTGATCTAGTTCCAACCTCCTCCCATGGGCAGGGGCACCTACCACCAGACCAGGGTGCTCCAAGTCCTGTCCAACCTGGCCTTAAACACTGCCAGGGATGAGGCAGCCACAGCTTCTCTGGGCAACCTGTGCCACTACCTCACCACCCCCACATCAAACAACTTCTTTCTAAGATCTCATCTAAATCTACCCTCTTCTAGTTTAGATTTTTCAAAGTGACAGGGGTCAGAGCAGAGCAGAGTCGCAGCCTCTTCCTTCCTCTTCCTCCAGCACCTCTGTCAATTCACTGTGAACTCTTGTCATCTTTTTAACAGGTGTCTGGAAGGCAGGAAGGATGGGATTGCCTGTAGTCTGACTTCTTTATTAACCGGATTTCATTTACTGGACAGAAATCACTATGTCACATTTCTAGTCCTACCTTTCTCTTCTCTCCCAAAGAGGGTTTCAACAGATCTAGGTCCATATCACCAGGCATTTTTTAGGCTTATTTTAATTTCTGCTTCTTCCTTTTTTCACTTTTGGCTTCAGCATTGTGGTTACAGCTACTGAAGTATTTTATTTTGTTTTACTTAAAAAAAAAAAAAAAAAAAGGAAAACATTTAATTTCTGATTAATTACTTTTAGAAAAGAGATTAACTTAGAATTAATGGACGCCAATTTGCCGAACAAGTATGGAATGCTAGTAGCAGTCATTAATCCCATAGGCCACAGGGATGTCAGAAAAGCATGTGACACATAAAGGATTGAGAATGAATTTTACAAAGAAATCTCTGGGGGTGGAGGAGAAATCTACTGAGCATTGCCAACTTCCAACACTGCAACTAGATGATCTTTGTCTGCTTTGTGCCTTGACCTTCACATCATCTTTTTTCCCTGTCCCCTCTTCCAAAATCAAATCCTTTAGTTCTCATCAAACATCCACTGTGGTAAGGATATCAGAAAACTGGCATGAAGGTGCAAACTGCTTCAGTAATTTGGCAAACAATTTCTTTTGTAAACGTTCCCAAAATATTGTCTGACAACAACAGCTGAGCTTGCTATATTTTTAAACTGTTGTGCACAATGTCTTAGTACAGGTGCATGCTGACATACAGCATAAAAACATAATTGTTCAATGTGTCAGTTTCTTGCATTCAGCTTCACAGCACTGGTACAAAAGTTAAAGGCTCAGTTTTGAAGACTATGCAATGTAAAGGGGAGCCTATAAAACATTTTTTTGCTTAAGATTTGTTCTCTTCAGGTAACACACAAAGCTTACTGTGTAGCCAGAAGTGAACTGCAACATCTAGTAGTAGGATAAGTACATTGGTTTGACAATTCTATGGCATATGCATATTTGGCAATTGGCAAAGTGTAGCGTGCGTTAAATTCTGACAGCAAATGTTTATGCGGAAGCACTTCTGCTTCACACGACACTAATCAGCTGTGAATCTGCACCATTCTGTATCCTGACAGCCTTGTTGTTGTTTCCCTGTTACTGCTCTGCAGTCACAAACTGACTTCATGTTATCTGAAAAATATTCTTAGCCCACCAAGTGAATGCACAAGAAAATCCCATGAAGAACGAGAATAAGCTACATGATGAACCAAACTCCAAATAAACAGTAGAAATAGATGGCTTCTTCATCAACTGAATAAATAAGATACACTGAATTAAGTTTTGAAGGAAAATAAAATAAAATAAAATAAAATAAAATAAAATAAATCCTTCTTAGCTGTGCTATTTCTTGGCTATGTTCAAAGCATGACAGAAGGATCTTGGTTTAGATCTTTGACATTTTATATAATTCAGAACAAAAGAACCCATGGGAAAGGTCCCATAAACCACCTCTCTTCAAGTATAAAAACTAGGACTGGTCCACACATTTGCAATGCACATATCATCTGAAAACCTTGAAGAAAGAACCATAGCCTGGAGTACCTTTGCTATGACTAAATAATTTTAATAATTAGTGTTGAGTAATCATTATACATATGAGGTGTTTATTTTACTGTCATTAAGGTGCCATAAGGAGATATCTTGCCCTAATTCATTATTTCACACCTACATTAAAAATGACGACTAGAAATTGAAAGGAAAATTATAAAGTGCACAGTTTCTTTGAGAGTGTATATGGATCCCATTCCCAGTCAGGCCAACACCTACCTTCCATGTCTTTTGTTCTTTACTAGTCTTAATCTTCAAGGAAAATTTGAAAAAATGCCCTGACGTGCTCAAAACCTTTACGTTGTTTATTATTGTCACAGCAAATTCAAGTAACAAAACCTATTATTTTTACATGTTTATTGAGTTCTGTGTAAAGTCTACGGCGTCCATAGTAGCTTATCTCAGTGCTTGAGCAGTATAATGCTCTAAGTGCTGAAGTTTTACAGCACCAGGTTTGTATGTGTTCAGTTGTGACTTGAGATGAGGGGGAGTTAATCTAATCCATGTTTTACAATACTGGAAGAGATTTTATTAAATTTGTTATTTTACTGCAGCAGCTTTTAGACTGAAGTACAGCAGAAGAGAATGCTATTGAGGAAATGTGATACGATAAACGTGTATCACATGAAAATGCAGAGGGATAATAGGGCACCAGTGAGACAGTAAACTTAAAATGTTGCTGAAAATTCCAAATAATCTTTGCAAAATATACATAGTAAGCTTTGGGCATGTTTACAGTGGATATAAAATGAAATTTACAAGAGGCAAAATGTTCTATTTCAGGTCTAATATTTGAAGACCAGGCTGCCTTGGTTTTCATTCCAGCACAGGGATATATTGCCCTTTGGTTCTGCAGCATCTCATGAGCGAACCTTCTGGTTACTCACTTGGCTGAAATAATGTTATTCATGTGTTTTAAGGCTTCCCCAGCTGGCGCCTGCTTTCTTAAATGAGTACGTTTACTTTCCATACAAAGCAATGATACATCCTCCAGTGTGACAAATACCAGGACAAGTAATGGTACTACCACTAGCCTAGACCCATTCTCCATGAACATCATCCCTGGTCTTCTTTATCCCTCTTCCTCTACTCTTCACTGACTCACCTTTTCATCTCAAAGTCAAGTGCACCATCCTGTCACTCAGAGTTACAGAGCAATATATGCTACTGCATATTGCTTATACCCAAATCACCACAGAACTACAGAAAAGGGAAGGGTCTCCAAGGCACAGGCCATCATTTGCAAGCACTGAGAAGGGGCTCTAAGGACAGGATCTCAAAACTGAAATGGAAAATATTTTCCATTTGGTATCATGGAAACTAATAAAGAACAGTAATTGGCTATTCCTCTTCTTACCTTCCAGATTCATAGACTCATAGAATCATAGACTCATAGAATGGTCTGGGTTGGAAAGGACCTTAAGATCATATAGTTCCAAGTCCCCTGCCACGGGCAGGGACACCTCATACTAGACTATGTTGAGAGGACACCTCAACAGAGAGGACGCCTTCAACCCCGGAGTGGGGGGAAGCACAGCGTCCAGGAGCCTCAGTTCTGAGCAGCGAGAGCTACCAAGGCAGCCTTGAGCCCTCGCCATCCCTTGCCCAGGAGCCGCAGCTCCGTTAACTCACAGGGCATGGTGCCAGGAGAGGGGCATCTCCTGAACAGAGAACACCCGCCCCAGGGAGCACGGGAACAGCGCGTGGTGTGGCAGTTGGCGCGGCAATTGGCGTTGGCAGCATGATCGGAGAGCGAGCGGGCTGGGGCTCGGCTCAGGGCCAGGGCCCGCTTTGGTAGCTCTGCTCTGGCTGCCCCAGAGTTGGCAGCGTCGACATCAGGCAAAGCCGATGGGAGGGGAGGCTGCAGCACAGAGCTCAGGGTGTAGAAAGTGCCCTTACTGGTCTCTTGATGTGGGGGTGCACAACGGACAGGGCTGCACCCAGTGCGTCCTGGTGGAGGTCTTCTTGCAGCAGAGGCTGAGCTGCAGCAGACTGGTAGTAAGCTAAAAGATGTCAGGGGAGCTGAGAGGAAACTGGGCTGCTTGCCCCCAGCCCAAACCGT
>NW_009927825.1:0-268 GCF_000696875.1 Nestor notabilis | reverse complement strand
AATAACAAAAAAAAAAAAAAAGGAGGAAGAAGACAATTAACAGCAAGTTTCCTCCTAAATCTGATGTCTTCACCCAGAACCGCTTCGCAGCTCTGCAGGGGGCTAACAGGAAACACACACCTCACCAAATGAATAAACAGCTGATGCACCAGTAAAAAAGAATCACTACTGTTGTCTTCAGGAAACAGCGGCAGGTCGTAGAGGACTCTATTTTAAAGGGCACAGAGGCAACCATCTGCCGGCCTGATCCCGTCTCGCGGGGGGGGTG
>NW_009927824.1:54944-67148 GCF_000696875.1 Nestor notabilis | reverse complement strand
GGGGTGGTGTTTGCTTGCTTGTTTGTTTTGGTGGAGTTTTTTTGCTGGGAAAAGTACCATTAAAAAGCTGGTTATACATTTCAAGTAAAGCTATTAAGTAAAGAAATATGCTGGCAACAAAGTTAGAACATCCCACTAGGTGAACAATACTATAAGACAGATTTTTAACTGATGTGCCCTTCCCTAGTGTTTGGGTATATTTAGCCACACTACAGACACATTATTAATCAGACAAAGAAATAGCTGTAACAGCTGAAACCCCTACTACAACTTTTGGCTGCATACTGAGAATCCAATCTCCCATTCAGACCATTAAAAACAGGCTAGAACCTTCAATTGTACTGCTGCTGAAACACCAGGCTTAACTTCATACAGACTTTATAGTTGATTGACAGTTTTTTGAACATAGCAAGCATAAAACCAGCTTATTTTAGCTTTAACTGTACAACTGTAAATCTCCCCTGTAAAACCACTTCAGGTTATCTAGGGTATTAAGAAGTGAAACTACTGAAAAACATTTGCTTAGTTATTTAGTGCATTATTTAGGATTTTTAACTATAATAATTATTACTAATAGTAACCACTAAGTAGTAATAACATCCAACACAAATGGCTTCAGCTCATGAAGGACAGCACAGTATAAGATACAGTGCCTGAGAGAGAAATGGAAGCTCATTTTTCAACTCATTCAAAAATTATCAATTAACCCACCTTCCAGACCTTATCAGCTTGCACTGGTTTTTCAACTGCTATTATTATTTTGGCATTTAGCTTGTAATTTGTCAAGGGAATACACCCTTCTGACCTTGCGTGGATTTTGTTGCTAAGGAAAGAATGTGTCTAGTTTTGTTTACTATGCAGAACACAAAGGATTTATATTTCTTTTATATATATTTATATTTTATTTGTTCATAATCATATATATGATTACGAACAAATAACACAAAGCAATATATCTTATTCAAATTTTAATCACAGAGGATCACTTGCAATTCAATTTTCCATTTAGATCTTAAATGAAAAGAACTTACCCATTAGAGTATACATGGTTTCGTTGATGGAACTCATGGTGGTTTAGAAAGCTAGCAAGGCAGTTCTGATATTAAAAGCAACAATGAAGGGAAGTGGTTAGTCAACTAGCTGGTTCTGTTATTCCCTCCCACTTCTTTCGGCAGTACCGAACTCTGTGGGCTTGTAATTCAGCTTACTATCCCAGTCCTTCCTTTTATTTGTTTAAAAAATAAGCACCACACCAGTTTTGCAGGATTATTACACTGTTTCAAACCAGATATTCAATACTTATAGCCATAATAAGATACCAGATAGAACATCCAAGCAGTAATAATTTCTGTTTATCTGAAGGGGAAAAAAATAAAAAGAACCAAATAAAAAAAATAAAAAGAACCAAAAACACTACCTAAGAGTAGCTTTTCTCATTGTTGCTTTGAATTGAAGCTAATATAATGCAAACCATTCTGCACTAGTTGGGGATGGAAGAATAAATTAACTGTATTTATCATTAGTCAAGTTATCTAACAGACTAGATCTAGCTGACTTTGGAGTGAATGGACAGGAATTTTAATGCAGGCTTTTACGCACTTGTACAGGAACAGGGGATGCTATCTAACAAAATATCGGCATTTTATAGTCACTTTATAACGGTCAAAGTGATCAATGGTAATGAGACACAAAAGAACTATAAAATGATGATTATTTTTTGATTGACGTTTAATTTTTGCCTCATAGCCACATTTGTAAATGTTTTTTCATGCATGCACTGTATGCTTCCTCACTGCAGGTAACAATCTGGTTCTCAATTTCACTGCTGAGGCATGTTTTTTTTCTAAAAGACAATGTTTAACACCAGATGTAAAAGGAACTATGAAAGAATTAACACAATGTCAGTGTCCTCATTTAGTAAGCTCCTTTAAACACAAAGAATTTCCACTTTTAGCAACAGTATTTGCTTTTTTTTTGGGGGGGGGGGGGGAAGGGAAATTCACTCCACCAAGTCACCTCTCTTTGGTTTTGTGCATTTAAGTAACATAAAATAGATTAAGACAAGTTGGTTAAAGATAAGCCACAGTAATGGCTCAGTTTTATCTTTACATTTGTGGTCATGGTTTACTCAATGCTTTCCTTTGGTATTTGTAAAGTACATCAAAGATTTAGTGTCTAAACAACCCAGGGCTTTGGGTGTTTTGAGTACTTGACATAAATTATGAACTAGACCAATGTTCAACTTCTCTCCCTACGAAAAAACCACCTCACACCAAAAAACCAATACTTGCCTAAGGCCACAAGGAGCTGCTCTCTCCGTGTCTCCCACCCTGTAAAACACACACTCCCCAAGCCAGCAGCCTGCAGAAATTCTTTGTTTCTTGAAAGAATGACAGCACTCAGGAGAGACCCTGTCCTACTTCACCTTCTCTCACATTTTTTCCTTTCTTTTTTCCGTCAATAGAGGTTGCCGATCTAACACAATGGAGAAGCTACGTTTAGAAGTCTATCACAGATACATCACCATCCTCTTTCACGGCTGGACAATTCTAATAGCATTCTTGTTGCATATTCCCAGTGACTTAGCATGCAGCTGGATAATGTCAAGCTCCATTTGCCAAAGCTTGACACTGCAAAAGACCTTACAATAGTTCTACTAATTTCTTATGTATTTACTTACTAAACAGCCTCTGTGGAACCATTTCGCTTCTCCTGGGAGGAAAAAACTACAAGACCTGGAGAGAAACAGACCCTCCAGAACCTGGAGATTATGAGAAAGGACTCTACACAGCAGGAGTAGAAATACGGACTAGGTGATGATTTGAAGTTATTTCCTTGTACAGCAAGCAAATATTTCATGTTCAAAAACACAGCACACTGTAAGTGCTGTGCATTCCCATAGTTTCATTTTCCTTGACAGTTAAAATGTTTATGGGACTTAAAATATATACATATGCATAGCTGGTCTGTACCCACTGCTTCTTAACACTAAAGCTGTCCTTTAGCTTAAGGACAGCTTTTCCCTCCCTTATAATGGCTGCACAGGTGTGAGTAAATCTGAATAGATTTGGAACAGTTTTGATGGTTTTCCACTACACACATTCAGGGAAATTGAGGGTGGGCAGGTGTGTAAGTATTTTGTCATGTTGCATGTGCTAAGAAATTATGTTCTTCTGAGGTTTTTTTTTTTCAATTATTCGTTTTTACTTCTGAAGGAATTACTACAACATGGCTCATCCAAAGTCAAACTTCTTCCTGTATTTTTAGCATGTACTGCAGTATCTATGTGCCATACACACTCTGTGAAATAAATGCAAACACGGATCCTTAGGACATAAGGTATTCACAATTTTTGCACGTCCACTGAAGAGAATTTTCCTCTTTTTCTCCACACTTCACAGAATTTCTGGCAACCTACTTTTTTTTAAATATATAAATATATACTTGAATTAGTAGTGTTACTGAATGCAAGTAATTCTTAATGCAGATTTTCATCGTCATATAAACATCATCATTTAAAAGTATACTCAATTTTAATTCCTTGCTAAGCACAACAGCATATTCTACTTATTATTTCCAAAATGAATGGCACAATGTTTCTGTTATTTCAATAAAGAATTATATTGTTTTCCTTTTTTAGCTGCTCTACCCAGGATGCATTACCTTGCTATTTTCCAAGTGTCTGTCACGCTGTTTACTTATCCTTTCAGCATCTGCTGAAATCTCAGCATTCATTATTACAGTGGCTCCTTAAGAAATAGTAAGCTCTAAAAATTTATAGCAGATACAAGTTACTGTGCTGGAGATAGTGCAGGAGCATAAAGCTCTGTCTTTATTAATCACAATATACATAAATAATACATATGCCACATGGCAAACATACCAGACATCAGGGCTTTTCACACATTTTAGTATAGTTAACTAGCGTCTACTGCCCTACTCATTCTAATTCTACATGTGCAAACACTGCTGTGTTTGCTCAGGTGTTTCTACTAGGTTAACAGCACCACAGCAGGAAACAAAAAAAAAAAAAAAAAAAAAAAAAAAAATAATAGCTACATGTTTCATTTTGAAAGACAAAACATGACCAAGTAGGAAAACTTTTGGCTTATATATTAAATATCTATTTTTCTTCCAGCATAACTGTTAACTATGCAAGTATCAAGCCAATTGCTAAAGATGATCCTTGCTTTCTTGAGAAATCATTATAGTTCTCCTTACTTAAAATAAAAACAAATAAAAATATCAAAACTGTTCCAATCCCCGTTTAGAACAGTTGTTCTGCATTACTGAAATTCCTTGAGGAAGTGCAACTTTTACAAATTTGGACAGCTTGTTTCATTTCCCTAAGCTGTTTCGCTATAATATCTTTGCCTAAAGGGTGGGGGGAAAAAAAACCAGCAAAATCTAAAAAAAGATGTTCATATGGACAAAACAGAAACAGCGTCTGTTAAAAATTCACCTTTTATTACTAAAAGTTTTGGTCTATTCAATCACTGAAAAAACTCCTAGTTAATGTGTATAGCATGTGCTACAGTGTAGCCCTCTGCTAGTCAGAGGACTCTGGTTTTCTGTAAGCTTTTTAGAACAGGAAAACTCTTCCAGTTTTCCCAGAGCCCAGGCAGCACTGCCTGCAGTAGCCCTTTCTGAGGCCAAGAACTCAGCCGGAGGAAAGCTTAAGAATTATTCACACTGCAGCAGACTCAATCCCAGTTGTCCTTTTTCAGCCCACCTTGAGGCTTCTGTAAAGCTCTGAGACTAAACAAGCACTAAATTAAGTAAGAACCCTCTTTATCCTGTTTCAGGTTATACAAGGAGAAAAATACACTTGACACAGTATTTTCAGAGTCTAAAGAAAAACGTAACTTGTGTCTGGATCACTGTTGGTATAGGTCCCTCAAGCTGTTCTCGCATGGAGTCACTCCAAGAAGGTTCAGCACTGCCTGCTCCATGAGTGATAGTCACAAACTTGCGTCTCTCTATGTTCTTATGCTGCTCGTGTTCCACAGCCAGAAAAGAAACTATTTTGTAGATACTTGTTCTTACATCATGGATCCCCACAATGCGAAAAGACTCAAGAGAATGCTGGAACTTCCAAAGCTATTTTAGGTCATTTTCCTAGATAATATTTTCTCTTATGATTCAATATCCTATAACCTTTGATCATGTGATCTGGGCCTTTGTTCTTAGTTTGACTCAAACAGATGACCAAAGCAAGATATGCAAAGGATTCCGTATCTGAAGTAAAACCCTTAAGTGAATTTACTATTCATTTTAAAACGTACCTTTTACTTTTTTCTTATACTCCCCTGTCCAAAACCCAGCGGTATCAGCACCTCGTGCACAAGACCAAATCACTGGTGACAAAAGCATTATGGTATTCTATATAATGTGCTGTGACATTTCATTTGCAAAAGGCTTACACAATGAAAATTATGAGTTTCACATCTGCCTATAGGTTCACATGTGAAATATCACCTTTTGTAACGCTTCTTGTAACAACTCTGTGTTCTCCATGCTTACACACATACTTCATCATACATTCCAGACGCTTCCTTTACACTCGGTGTGAAAGACAAATCAAGCATTAAAGCCTGTTTATGATCCCACTGCTAAAAATGACTATCACAGGATGCTAAGAGTGAAAAAAACTCTAAACAAGATTAGATCAGACAGGATATTTTGCCCTCTCATTCTGCACATTTCAGAGTACGCAGCAGCTATGGAAACAAGCCAAAATTCTAGCACGTACAAGCCAAATTGGGCAGAATTTCTCATTGAAGACTATGTATTTCAAATGAGTTAAAAAAACCCTAAAGCTGGTTTCCAAAACCCTTTTCCTTTTAAAATTCCCTTTAACCTCCACAAGATGTACTGAAAATATGAAAAATGGCATAAACCAGGTTACAGATTTGGTGCTTGCAGCAGTACTTCAAGAAACTCATAGTGATTTTTTTTGTATTCACCTTTAGTTGCTTTTAAGGTTTTAATGTTTAGCTTATGAACTCCAGATATACCAGCCCAGTGTTTTTAAGAACCTATAAATAGACCCTCAAAATGTGAGTCAGAGAAATAAATTAAAAAATAAATAATAAAAAAAAATCCCTGGTCAGTTTGAGGAACACTGACCTGGTATAACCAGAACATTTACATTTGCAGGAGGAAAAAATGGTGCAGAGGATAACAGACTCAAAGTCTGTTACTTCAGTGTGGGTGGGGAGGGAGATAGAGGACAAGTGTTGCTGCATAGATTCTACAACTGCTCTTCAGCATGTATTCAACATATGGCATGGATGCACAAAGCTCCAAATGAGGAGCATTTTGGATGGAGCTTTTTTTAAAAATCACAAGAATAAACAAGTAAAATAGAGTAATAGGAGCATCTCTACAGAGGGAACATCATATAAAGCATTTTGCTCCCCCTTATCCAAGAAAACTATCTTCCACTTTCTCTGAACCCGTACCAAACTGGCCAAAGAGCATATTTCAACTGCTGATTTTGGCCAGAAGACCTCAAAAGGATTAACCCTAAACTGCCTAGATTTCACAGCTATACTGGCTAGCAATATTTTTGTATTCTCATGGGGGGTTTTGCCAATAATTTACCTATCATTTCAGTTTCCAGACTGCATCTGAAATCTGTATTAGGATGAGATCTTGACACGTATCAGCTATTCCTCTGCATACTTATTGTCACAGAAAAGAAAACTAGGTATGTAGCCCAGCCAGATCTACCAGCACATACTGATGAAACAGATCCCAGATATACAGAAAGATCATTAAATACATTGTGATTTTTTTTTACTTTATCTTTTATTACTAGAAGACAACTCTAAACAGCAAATAAACACACATTAAAGTTTTAACAGCAGAAAAACTATCTTACCTTCCATACTTAGCTTTTTTTGGCACTACTTTAGATACAGAGATGATGGATGGCTCAGATGAAAGTGACCGCCCTTTTTCAGGGAATCATAAATGCAAGAGCTAAAGTTACTATATTTATTTTGTCTCATACATTCAGCATCACAGAGAAAATATCGGGGAGAGGGAGGTGGAAAACAAACCCAGGAGAAAAAAAATCTGTAAGGATTTTTTTTTTTTTTGCCTCCTGATTTCTCAGTAATTTTCTATCCTGAATTTGGAACCTTCCTTTTCTCCTTGTTTCTTCCCAGCAGTAGCAACATAGGTAGTTTATAATACAGACACTAATGGCTGTTATTCAATGATTAAGAGACAGGGAGGGAGGAAGAGAAATAGTTTAAAATATATATAAAATTATTATACACCTAATGCCAGTTGAATTCTTTAACCTCTCCCCACTTCACACCTCTCAAATTCTGTCTCTTTTGCCAACATTTTGTCCTCTTCTGAAAGAGAAGTCCTGCATGATCACATCTTTCTTACAGACAGCAAATGACAGCAAATGGCATGTAGATTGTGAAGTGCAAGTGGTTCAGAAAAGATCTACTCACAAATCAAATGAGAATTGACTTTCATTTTGCCAAGACTGTCCTAAGTGAGGTCTAATATTTTCAAGTTGGTACATCCTGAAAAGCAAAATTTTACCAATAAAGATTTTTTTACATAATTATTCTTGAAGCTTTTAGAGCTCAGTCAGACAGCTTCACGCTATGTAGAGCTTGATGAACAGCGCAGCTCTATGGGGATTTTATTTCATAATGCTTTAAGTTCTAGTTACTCTGCATCTAACCGCAGCTTAATCTTCTAATCTCTTGTTCTGCTCTCACACTTCTGCTCCCTGGCACACTTCTACATGTGCCAATCTCTAAGTGCTTAAAGAGAAGCTTAAAAAAAGAAAAAAAGAAAAAAAAAAAAAGGCAGAAGGAGAAACAGTTAAAGGTAGAGATTTTGAGGAACTTGGTGCCAACTTGCACTCTTCACCATTTTGTGTAGAAATTTAAACATTTCCATGAAATAGAACAACTTCTACGGAGGAAGGTTTTAATCCTCAAAGCAGTACTTCATACTTTTATCTGCTGAAGCATGGAGAATTTTAAATGACACTGCATAAGTGATAGTACTGGAACTGTTTTCCAGTGTCTAAGCACATATACCTAACTGCTTTCTCAAGTAACCTGACAATCTGTTCCAATGTTGTCTTCATTTTTAATTCAAACAGCAGATAGCAGCATTTGGCTGTCAGTGTCTTTAAATAGTAAGCAAATAGTACAACTCTGCAGCGTAACTTTCTTGTAAGTAAAAAAAAAAAAGCCTGCAATTCTCACTGTATGTTACCCTATATATTAGTGTGCACTTGAATATGAAAAGTGCCTATTATCTGTACTGTTACAGAAAAAACAATGCACCTCTAAGGCAGCACAGCAATTTATCAATGATGGTACTTCTTTAAATAACTGTGTTAGAAGAACGATCATTAAACATCTTTTAACGGCTGTGTCGAAAGAAGACTTTGTGGCAGTAAGCCACAGATCTTTCTCATCTGAAATTTATATTTAGATCTGTAATTTCTTTTATCTGTATACCAATTTCTCATTGTTACAGAACATATGCTCTTCCTCAGAATAACTTGCTATTTTTGTACTATTACTCAGCCGCATACTTCCACAAAGCTGCAAGTGTTACTTCAGATAAACTTAGCAGCTTTTTGGCCAGTTTCCATGTTACTTTAATCACAGAAAAAAAGACTACCTAATGAAGCATGCTCCTGTACCCCCTCCATGAAAATGGAGTTTGCTTTCAGTGAGGGCAACAAAACCAGTTGTTGATCAGTCCCCAGTCAACTGGTGGGGACGGAGGCAAGGAAAAAGGACAAGTTCTTGCACATTTCCCATCTGGTAGAATTCCTTTGGACAGGAACGGTATCATATCCTATGTCTTAGTACCTCTGACGACTTCTTCTGCTATTTTAAGTGCTTCTGAATGGAAAATAGTAGCAGTCCAAATTGTAAGATTATCTTATTAAAGGGTGGACAAAAGAGAATGTTAAACATGCACAAGATCTAACAAAACTGTTCACAATCTGATAAGCAGTTAAATCTTTGATTTGATAAATTCAGCTACAGCAACTTAAATTCCAAATGTTTTAGACAAACTGCCATTGCCTCACTAATTGCTATTAGATTTTACACAATCTTTGAATTTAATAGCCACACTACATACTACGTCTTCCAGTGCATCTTTGCATCAGCTGTCATCATTAGCACACCAATGCCTTTTCACCCTCCAATCACAAATATGAGTGTGTAAGACTTCCATTTCAGCAACAAAAAGTCTCATTTTATCTTTAGAAGTAATGTATTACGATCATCAAGGGAAGCAGGTTTTACTACATGTTTTTTAAAATACAGATATCCCACACACTTCATAGAGAAATAAATTATTTCAGCATTCTGCAAAAGGAATTAGCAGCTTGTTTCCCACAGGATTTGAAAAAACAAATTGACAGCCTTCCTCTCCATTTTGATTGTCTTGATAGATTCAAATTTGCACAGATATGGAAAAAATAGGAATGTAGCATGACACAATACTATTAGCTAAAGCATATTTGTTCTCTATTCAAGAAACACCCACATTTCTTACCAACTATATGCTTTGTTTTTACACTACATTATGTGGAGTTTAATCACATAAATTAAAAAAAAAAATTAAAAAAAAAGATCATTTGTTCAACCACATCATTCGTACATATTCCACCCAATACTGCTAAAGTCTACAGAACCAGAAATTATCCTACAAGCATGTAGTTTCTAATCTAAAAAAAGAACCATTTATATAGTCTATAACTTAAAATAATTTTGACCCAAGTAACTTATTAGATCCTGATTTTATAATGTTAAGCCTAAAAGGATCTTTCTAAACTTAGTGACTTTGGGCCACTGACCTTCCTCTGTAGCTTCTGCCTGAGGAAGCTATTAAATCACTATCCTGATAGATCTTCAACATGTTTTGAAGAACTACTGTTTAAATAACCAGAGAGTTTCTATTTGTTTAGGGATGTTCAGAGAGGAAACACACTGCTTTCAAGAATTGCTTAAAGCTACAGGAAAACAAAAACAAAAAAAAACATTTTGGACACAAGATTTCTGAAAATTGAGTGCAAACGAAGTTTTACTTCATCACACAGTGACTGTATCATATGCTGTTTGCACAGCTCCAGTCCAATAGCGCCTTAGCTCATTGGGTAGTTTCTGGACATCCAACATGAATAAACAATCTACAAAACTTTGTGAACTTACTTTCCCTTACATGCGTCTTACCACTTCCTAATTTCAGTGGGGTTTAATCTATTTTCCCTACCGTCCTCAGAGCTGACAATTATTACCCTAGGAAAAAATTATCCTAAGCTGGCTGTGATCATAAGTAAGACTGCCAGGACAGAAATGAGTTGTGAGGGAAGCAACCTCCAGCTGGCAAGCACTGGAAGAACCAAGGAGAATACATCTTCAGTTGCTCCAGGCAGTTGAAAAAAAGAAAGAGAAAAAGTTGAGGAAAAGTCTATCCGGTTTAGGGTGTTATCCCCCCATTTAGCTAACAGAAATAAAACTATCATTTTATAAATATATTTCTATTAGCACTTCCCTAGCAACATTAAGTACCCTGCAAGCTACTTTCACAGTTTTCCAGATTTGTTACAGGACTCCTGCTAAGGACTGCTGCATATTACACAACTCTGCAGGATGCAAAAATCTCTAAGGAGGAAGTTGAGTCTGTTCACTGAGAGGCAGGGAGGGGACATCAGTAATGTACTGACCTTTTCTTTTCCCTTTTCCATAATGGACTGCATTCCACAAGCTACTGGTAAGTAAATTACGCGGCTTATTTCACTTGCAGAACAAAAGCAAAAAGTGTAACTGCCATGCTGGTTTAGCTATAAGAAATCCACTCTGTCTTACCAAGTTATCCCCATAGTTTAACTGCTTGGGAGCCAGATAAGTGCCTCACAGCACACTTAATAGTTATCAACAACCCACCTGCAGCCACAGAGACATGGCTCATCTCAAGCATACTTTGTCCCTCTGTACCACTCTGTCTCATGATGGGAAACCAGCATGTTCTGTTTTCATAGAATCATAGAATGGTTTGGGTTGGAAAGGACCTTAAGATCACCTAGTTCCAACCCCCCTGCCATGGACAGGAACACCTCACACTAAACCATGTTGCCCAAGGCTCTGTCACAGAAGCTTAATATAATCACAAATTGCAAACTAAAATCTACAAGATGTTTCTGCTGCCATAGTGCTGCTGGCTAACAGAACCATTCTTTCAAATACTGGACATTAATGGATAGTTAAGAAAAACTTCTTTAACACTGTAGTGTTTTTGCTGGGCATACTCTGACAAATACATACTTTACCAACCAAAATGGAATTCCAACAAAAATATAATTAACATCAGCAATGTCCTCAGCAAGGCTTTCCACCACTGTTTCTATAAAGAGGAAACCTGTCTCCTACTAGCTTCATTTGACACCCTTTAGTTCTTCCAAAAGAGATGGAGAACGATTAATCTCTATCAACCTTCTCCCATCCTATTTAGGATTTTGCAGACTTCTGCCAAGCCCTATTAAAGTCACTCTTCCCTCATACAGAAGCTCTTGCACAACACAAATCGTGGTCTTGCCCTACTTAGTCTTCCAATTTTTACTAAATCATTTCTGAGATTTCAGAATTCTTCCTGAAACAAACAAAGCCACTGTATCCCATGAAGGGGCAGGCTGTCCCCCTGCAGCCCATGAAGGACCCCACGCTGGAGCAGGGGGATGCCCAAGGGAAGCTGTGACCCTGTGGGAAGCCCGCACTGGAGCAGGATCCTGGGAGGATCTGTGGCCTCGTGGAGAGAGGAGCCCACACTGGAGAAGGTTTGCTGCAGGACTTGCAACCCTTCAGGGGACCCACGCTGGGGCAGAGGAAGAGTGTGAGGAGGAAGAAGCAGCAGGGGGTGTGATGAACTGACTAACCCTCACTCACTCCCCATCCCCCTGTAATGCTGAGGGGGAGCAGGCAGAGAAATTTGAGAAGAGTTGAGCCCAGGAAGAAGGGAGGGGTGGGTGGAAGATGCTTTTAAGATTTGGTTTAATTTCTCATTACCCTATTGTGATTTGATTGATAGTAATTTAAACTCATTCATTTCCCCAAGTTGACTCTTATAGTGTAATTCTACAAAAAAAAAACCAAAAAAAAAAAACAAAAAAACAAAAAACCAAAACCAAACAACAAACAA
>NW_009927824.1:48025-54924 GCF_000696875.1 Nestor notabilis | reverse complement strand
AGAAGACCATAAAATTTGAAAGAAATGCTTCAGGAAATTAATAATGCTTACTAAGGAAAGCATCTTTCTCACAGTCCTACATTCACATTGAAATAACCCAAGAATTTGTCAATCACAAACTATTCAGCAGATACCAGAAAGATAGTTTGACATGCAAGGAAGTATTAGGAGTTTGAATGACACTTTGGTAAATTATGAATATCTTAAGTGCATATTTCTGTATCACAAACCAGATTTAGATTTCCAGCTACAAGACAACTAACTTTCTGTAGATTCACATTCAGCCTACTGTTTATATAACTATATAACCCTGATGAGTAACTCCTGCAAGTCTTGTATTCTGTGGTAAAGAAATCTTCCACCAATAAAGTATGGTAGTGAACCAAAATCTAGAATTATGAGCTCTGATTAGGAATATCAGTAACTTTTTTATTTAATTAGTAGTTTTATCTAACCAAGCATCCAGGAGACATTCTTATATATGCTGAACATATAAGAAATATTTGCATTTCTTTCACCTTCAAACTGTTAGCTTTTCCACTAGATTAGAATATAAGTATGTATGAATTGAAAGACATGGAAACTCAAACCCTGTGAAGCAATTTTCAACAAAATTATCTTAATTTATTCATGATTGAAATGCAAATAAATCTTTTGAACACATACAGATCACAGAAGACTGCAATGAGGCTTCAGTATAATTATTATAACATAGCGGGGAATGGAGAAAAGTATTAGTGTGGCAGCTTGGAAAAGAGATCTTCTAAGCACACACCCATCAGGTAAACACTGACAGGGTTCACAGTGCCCTGTAGTAGCAACAATAAGTTTCAAGCTACTACCAGAAAATCCAGCAAAATAATACAACTCTTTCATAGAAAAGCCCAATATACAATATCGTAGGCTAATAGAAGAAGAAAAAAAAAAAAAAAAAAAGAAGAGAAAAAGCACTCTTCATGTAAGGAAGATGAGAGCTACTAGTACGTCTAATTGCTAGTTGAGGCTGAGAGAACATATGCTGGGTACAACTACCTGATCTCTCACTCTTATGCAACCTCCTTTTCCCTCTCTCCTTCCTCCCTCCTTTCCCTTTCCTCCGCCCCTCCCCCCCTAAAAATATCTTACATAAATATAGGAAAAAGGTCTACCAGATGCATCAGGCATATTACTTCTGTACTGGAAGAAAAGTGACAAAAAATTCAAACATGTTAACATATACCTATATGGACAGTGGAAGAGCACACACTTATCAGATATAGCACTATAAACTACTGCAGAGTAGAAACAGAATTAATATGTTCACACAGACCATAATTTCATGAAATTACCTAGATATTCACCAAAATAAAACTACTGAGAAATTAATTATTCAGCACGTATAAGAAAAGACCAGGAAAGGGATGGCCATTTCCTTGTCCATTTCTGTTGTCATTGTAGTCCCTTGATGCAGGGATTAAATTAAAAATTTATTTATTTGGCCCTTTTGTTAAAGCATTGAACACTATTATATTTTTCTTTTATTGCCTAAAAATACATATTTTAATTCGAAAACTCAAATTACATTACAAAATTATTTCAGTAATAGAATGGTTAGTGTTGGAAAGGACCTTACGATCATCTAGTTCCAACCTCCCCTGCCATGGACAGGGGTGCCTCACACTAGACCATGTCACCCAAGACTCTGTCCATCATTTGAATGCTAATTAGTAGTTATACATCTGTCCTAAAATAATTTCATTTACTGAACCTCAAAGACATTTCTCTTCTTTAATTTTAATTTATTGTGGCAAATGATATGGAAATCCCCCAGCAAACTCTGCCATAAATTCAACAGCCTCTCAAATCCAAAAAGGGACATGTATCACTTTAAAGGCTGCAAAGAAAGCTAGAAAAAAAGCAACAAGATAACAATACACTTCAAAAGATATGCTGCACAGCAGGGAATATATTACCAAATAGAATGAAAATCTCAGCTCTTTTCTAAGAACTAGCCAGAGACTAACTCATTTCAGCTGGCTTCTGGTCACTAACCATGAACAGATATAATGGATCCTCTCCGTTACAAATACCAATATAGTTTAAATCAGGAAAGCATGGCAAAGAATGCCATATTTGACTATCACCATCTCCTAAAGCCAAAATGGCTTTAAGATTTGTGTATAATCTAACATGCAGTATGACTGGCTATGACATGACAGGTACTCTTTTGAAAAGCTTAACATGGCAGTTCATCATGAAAGCAACCTAAAAGAACATGTTAAAATTGTTACAATGTTCTTCTACTTGTACAATAGGCCAGCCCAAATTTAATCAGAAATATAGGTCTGTAAGGAATGTAAATCCTATCAGTCACACCTGATTAAATTTGTAGGAAAAGACTGAAGTTCAAATTTTATATTCCATCAGTGGTAGGTCTGATGAGAGAGATACAGTTCCTCCCCACCTTTCCCAGTGACTTGTCGCTTCCCCAACTACCATTAGACTCTTCTACTCCCTCACTTGTTCTGGCTCATCCTGCCTCCTCATGGTCATTTAAATGATTGGGGGTTTGGGAACTGCCAGTTGGCTTCTGCCGAACTGAAACAAACAAACCCAAGATCTCTCACAAATCTAGCTTAAAATACAGCTACACAGAAAACTAAATATATTTAAAAGGGACAACTCTTAAAAGGGGAAGATCCTCTTATCAAATCCATATCTTTTGGACCTTTTTCTATGACTTCTACTACCAAAAGGAATAGTAACATAGAAGACTTGCAATGCCTACACCTTTCAAAGCATCACTGGCACAAACTACTCAAGCAACTGTAGAGTATAGCTAACACTCAGGAGGAGGCTGGTACACAAAGTCTGGTAGTGATTTTCAAATTGAACAATCAACTTTAAGAGAGGTTATGAAACTGCACTGTGTTCAGATACAAGGACGGGGTGGGGGGAAAGAAATCAGAAAAAAAAGAAAAAAAAAACCAAGAGGATCCATCTCTTCGGTGTTTCACAAATGTCACGGTTGTAGTCTTCCTCGCAATGATACACATCTCCAAGGAAGATGCAAATTACTTTAAAGGAACTGGAAAATCATGTTTGATAAAAGCACACAGGGGAAGACTGTGCAATTCCAATGAAGCCCTTTTGGGGAAATTGAAAAGGAGTCAGATCTCACATAGCCCAAATGAAACAAGCACCTCAGGCAAGCCCTGATAGTCCCTGTGCTCTAGTGGGTCTATTAAGACAGTAAAAAATGCCTTTTTTTTTTTCTTTTGAGCACTTCAGCTTTACTTCCTATTGCCAAACAAGGGAAAGACTTGGCAGCTCCTAATAGTACTTACAGACTATTCTACAAATTATTCAGATTATTAATTACAAATAACCAATTCAAGTCACTAGGATGAACGTACAGTGATGCTATGCAGAGTAATTTCACTGGTTTCAGATAGTGTGGATTTCCTGAGACATGAGTAAGATCTAAACTTGGGTGAGCAAATGGCTTTGCTTATGCTAACATAGTGAGTTTAAAACAACCAAAAAAAAAAAAAAAAACCCAAAAAGTCCAAACATAGAAAATCCATTTTAAGAACTTTCATCTTAAACAAAGAAGAAATTCAGAGAAAAATAAATCAAAGTATTTGAAAGCAATCTAGACTGACTTTTAAAGAAGACTGGTTAAACTAGTTATGGATACTATTATGGATACTCATTCAGGATTAATTCCACACAGCTTAGTTCACTTCTAAAATAAATTAATGTAAATTAAATTAAGGAAACTAATTCTGAAAGCATTCTGAACAAGGATTTAATGTGAGTTAACAAATTCACTTCAGGTCTAGTTAGTGTAGATAAGTTTTTTTAGTGTCCTTGTGTAAACAAGCCCAAAGATCTTAGAAATGCTATCATACAGAATGATGATGCCAGCCATCTTCAGCTGTCTTTACTTTGTTGAAGCCCTGCCCAAAAACACTCACTTAAAAATACTAAGAAGGGTTGAATTATAGTACAACAGAGATACTGAGTATTTTCAGTAGGCAAGTCCATAATTTCTTAAATTTGGTAATGAATTCATTTAATTCCATTAATATGAATTCCCACAAACTAGGGCAAGGCTACCTCTTACTAGCATGTCTTCACTTGTGTATCAACATGGCCTTTTGCAACCTCCATTGCCTAAAATGCTGCATGTTAAGCTGATCCTGCTAATGCGTCCAAGGGTATTTTCAGTCAAAATGTACCAGATTAGCAAAGCCCTGATATTTAAATCATCGACAGCAATCCGATTGCTGTAACAGACAGGGGTGCATTGAGAGAAGGCACGTTAGGTGGCACTACACTCAGAGATACCTGGCAGAGAGAAACAGTGAGATGAAGACTGATAAGAGGGAGTAACGTCTTCTAGCACAGCTTCTTGCTGAATGCACCTCAGTCTACATCTTAACATTATCAGTGTTAGACCTGGATTTAAGCAAAAAATAAATAGGTTTCAAGCAACTGAGAAACAGTTCAACCAAAAATTATTCCTGAACTTTAATGAAATTCAGTTGTTCCAGGAAAAAAAACACATGGTAAGAACACTGGAATGAAAAATTCTTTCTTGTGATGCCTTTTAAGTGAAACATTTAGACGCTTCATGTGGCGTTTGAGAAGGAAGTTACTTGAATTTTTAACAGAGTACAATCACTAAATTCAATTTAGTCAATTATTTGCTCTAACTCTGGTCTAAATCATCCCCTTTTTGCTCTTCCCTCTCTCCCAAGTAACCAGCTCCTGTGGCACAAATAATTTCTTGCAGCTGTCTTTCCTGGTACAGCATACTTTGCTTGTACCCACTTAGACATGCTGAAGAGCACAATCAACGTAAACCTAATTCTATGTTTAATCTTAATCTCCTCATCAGATAAGTGGGAAAGGGAGGTAAACGGTTGATATGCAATGCATTGTTTCTCTCCTCTACCAGATTCTTAATAGAGGAAATACTGAAATCTCAACCAAAGGGCTCAAGGGATGTCATTTCCCCTTCCTTTCTTGCTCTGCTGTTTAGGGTGGTAAATAGTCTGGGAACCATTTTTAGGTCACTGACAAAATATTTAAGCAAGAAAGCCTGGAGCAATCAAATAATCACAGAGCTTTTCTTACAGCTGGGATGATCTAAATCCAGACACTCATCAGTTTAAGACTGCATGTCATGTATATAGCCACTTAAAAATTCATCTGCACAGCTTTATCACTTCTGCTGTCAAAAACTAGTCAATTCTTATAATTTGATTTCAACCTAAAACATCTTAGAACCTGACTACAAGTGTTACTATTTTAAGATCCACTTGTAAATTGAACTTGCAATCATGTTCAGGCAAGGATAGATTTGCAAGTTCTTAAATCACTAGTTGTTTCAGCTAATAATCAAACAGACCAAACAAGCGCAATTTTTTTAAAATGTAAATTAATGCATTTTCAAAGCACTTTTGAAAGTTATTTTCATACTGAACTGCTTCCAAAGAAGCTTGTAACCTAAAACTCCTCTTGGCATCAATTAGTATAAAAAAATTACAGACCACAAAAAGACTGATTAATCTACTTTCCACAGCTCAAAAGAAGAGTCTCACGACTCATGAGCATGACAGGTGCAACAGAATTAAAGTCGAGGACAGAATGCCACACTTCACAGACAGCTTTGCATTGTAGATACACTTAAATGTAAGCATTTGCTAAAAAGAAAACAAACAAACACACCTCCCCCCAAAAAAAAAAAAAAAAACCAAAACCAAACAAACAAAAAACCCAAAACAACACTTATCTTCCCACCTATCACCGAGCCAGTTCAGGTAGCTACTGCTGCCTTCAGACAGGCTGGAATTTTTGTGTGGTTTCTCGTAGGAGGCTTAAATTTATAAGATGATGACAATTTGCATGGTAGACACTGAAGTTGAGGACTTCTGGGAGACTGGATGAAGCAGAGAAAGAAAAATCCTTATTGAACATCAAGATTTTAACTAAATCCAGTTATCACAGACGATGTAAAACACTGATGGGAGAAGGATGTAGAGACATTTAATCACACAATATGACTGTTTCATACCAGCTGTATGTAATTTGTATCATTTGCCTGTAAAGTTAGCACCTTAACCCTGGTTTTCAAAAGCCTTTGCTTAAATCAAGACTTGTTTCTGGATCTTCTGCATAACAGTCTTCATCTGACATCACTGCTTAAATGACTTGATTACTGCTTTTCAGGTTTGTACAGCTGGCTTTTGTTACCACAGTTCCTAGAAGAGGCTACATCCTCAAACACATTCCACCTCTTTTCCCCAGGTTTTCGTATAATCATAACACAAGTCTAGATAGGCAAGTACCAGATTGAATGGCAATTTATACACACACAGCTAGAACGGTCTGGAGGCTGTGCAATTTCACACTATGCTCCCCCAGATGCAGATGAGTAGACCTCATAAGTAGAGTTAGGATGATACTGCAGCTTGAGATACTCACCTACAAGCCTCTCAATCAAAGCACAATTCCCTGTCCCGGATGTTTCTGAATCAAATAAAGCAGACTTAAGCTTCAGTTTCTTATTTCCTAGAGCAGTCACTGAGACTCCTAAATAGCCTGAACACAGGTCCCCAGTAGTGGGCTGGTGAATTGTGGAAACTGCTGAGCCTCAGAACAAGTTTTGGTTTTAATCAGTTAAGTAAGTGCTGCAAGCAATCCTTCCTGAAATTGTATGGGCTGTTGTTTTGACGTACACATGCCAGGTACCCTTCTGACTCACCTCCTATATTTTATGTAATGCTTTACCCCTGCAAACTTACTCCACACAAGTCCCACCGATCATTGTATCATTAATTTCACTTAAGTCATTCTTCCCTTGCTTTCAGGGGAATTGTTCCCAGAGTAAGAGCCCTGCTGTACAACGA
>NW_009927824.1:25944-47994 GCF_000696875.1 Nestor notabilis | reverse complement strand
CTGCTGAATCCAGCTGTGAGCAGTTATTGTGAGTTTAGTATTATGCAACCTTCCTCTGGCTTACCCACATGGAGAAATATTAAAATAAATTAACATTTTACTGGTTCTCTAATTGGAAGTGTCTGTTTGAAACAAATATGTTTATCAAACAGTTTGACTGGGAAAATACATTACTGTAGCTGTAGTTACCCAAATTACATGCTGTCTAAAGCAAAAAGGGCAAAAGCCATCTGGCTCCATATAACTTACATTTTCTAGACAGCTTGCAGCTGGTTCTGATTAAGCAGCATCTCAGTACTCCCAGAGATGTATTTTTAACTCTGTAAGTTTATTTTTAGGGCTCGCACATCCAAGGCACATGGTGTTTACATTAATAAATGAACAACCGCCTACAGTGAAGAAAAGCTTTGTGCAATTCTTGTGGCACAGTCACTGCACAGCATAGATGGATGGTTAAATAAAACATCATGTGTACTAATTAAAGAGACCTTGCCCACCTCCTGGTTCTTCACACAACTGCAGACAGCATCTCCAGAGAGATGGAACAGTAGGAAGAAAAAGGTGCTAGACAACAGGACGATTTACTTCTGAAGTAACATAGGACATGACACCCAAAGAAGATATTACAGATCTCCTGGCCCAACCCCTCTGCAGAAGAGTCTCTTTTTCTTCATATGGAATCTATAGATTGCCCAGAGAGCTTATTTCTGTGTGTTATACAGCCACATGTATAAGGTAGTGGAAATACCATCCTTGTCATCCAAGAATATTAATGCTGAACAGAAAAACAATGTACAATTTAGAACAACTGGAATCTGCTACTAAAGCCCCGAAATTGTCAGAACAGTGGATGCTGCAAGGCCAGGAAACATTAGCAGACCAATTTGCAGATTATTTTTCCTCTTATACATATAGACATACACAGAGATGACACATAATTTTTGATTGCAAAATACCAGCTCATTCCTGTATCATCAAAACATCCCTTTCACAAGGATATTAAACACATGCACCAGAAAGATTAAATGTTGCACATGTTTGGTCTGGGTTGTGGGGTTTGGGGTTGTTTTTTGGTTTTTTTTGTTTTTTGGGGGGAGTTTTTTTGAGTTTTGGTGTGGGTTTTTTTAAGGTCTGTTTTTTTCATTCTAGGGTACAACTGAACTGCAACATGGTCCTGGTTTTTTTTTAGTTGAGAAAAAAGAAAACAAAAAATCCCAACTAAAACCAAAGTAACCAGTTATAATGAAGTTAAACATAGCCAAGCTAAAACTGATCCATGCTACAATTTTATAACATTAATTCCATTTTGCATGTACTTGCAACCTATTCAATTGTATAGACTACTGTGCACAGTACCTGCAACCTCCTCCACCTCTGAGCCCTTACTCTTACAAACCAAAGCAGGCAGCTGCACCAGCCAGCGTGAGTTGGCGAAGGGAGAGGTAGTGCTCTTCGAGAGGGTGTGCTCCCAGAGTTTGGTTCTGGATAAAAGTTATATGGAAAGGACTATTAACCCTGAAAGTAAAAAGCTTTTACTTGCCAAAGGTAAGAAAATACAAAACGTAAAAGCAATCCAGATACTCCTTTAAAAAGCAATTAATGGAATTTGCTCTTCCAGTCCATATCCACTGAGCTACCACAGTAACATAACAGTTTGAAACCAGTGGCAGCTCAATACCTTAGAATCCCATCAGTGGCAATGTTTTCAGCACCATAAAATACTGACTAGCTGTAAAGCGTTAATCAACTTTGAAACAAATCTCCATTTCAGCAGCTAGGCATGCAGAGCACCAGAGAAGCTGGTCCCACTTCCCTCGTGACACTGAGGACCAGTGCCAAGCGGAAGGGAGGCTATTTCCCCAGGAAGTTCTTTTAAAAAATTTCTTTTCCTTACTCACACTTTAGACACACTTAATCTCATGTATTCTTACGTTTCTGCATGTGTCTTCTTTCCATGCCTTTTTTCTTACATTGTTGTTCCCAATTCTTTTAAGCCAAGTGCAGCATTTATCTCTCCACCACAGCTTTTAAGGTCTCCACTCTACCTCACCTACCCTTGTCTACGTTGCTTTAAGTCACTGTGCCGGTGTCTTTATTCCTAAGCCTCCTCTACATGCAAATGTTGGTTTTGTTTCATTATTCAGTTGATTGGTTTGGGAGTTTCTTACTATTACTGAAAGAACTCTACTATTGAATTCTTTCGAGTGCCAATCTGCACCCAAAGACAGCTACTGCAGTCATTTGCTAGTGTCTCCCTGCCAGAGAAATGAATGGTGCCTCCACAAGTCTATGGGTACTCCTAATCAGCTAATAGAGATCTAACATTATTTGTCATTTATTACAGATTCCTCGGATAGTAATGAATTAAGGGTCACAGGAGTGACCTTTCCTGTGTGTTTGATGAAGGAGGACAAGTAGACCCCTCAAGTACATCCAAGGACATGACAGGAAAGGAATATTCTAATATACCAGTTTGGAAAGGTAAAACATTGATGAAGTCATAGAAGTAACACAGGTGAAAGGTGATGTAGTATTTCATATAGCGGCAGCAGAGAGAGTTCCTCTCTCTTTTTTCATTCGTTACAAAAAACTGAACAGAAAAACCAGAACACTCAGTGGCTATTTCAGGATTTTCCTGTCTTGGCTTACACCTACTTGTGAATTTATCCACAAAAGAAAAAAAAAGAAAAGAAAAATGTCTAGGGCAATCGCTGAATGTTTCAGTACAGAAAAAGGATATTCGTCAGGAACTGAGACAGCTTTTGAGAAATATGAGTGCTTTCTGCACCAACAGCAACTACTGAAAGCTGAGTTGGGGATATCTAAATGAGCCATATTCACTTTAAGTCACTAAAGATATACTTCAAGGCTAAAGGAACAGCTGCAAGCACCTTAGGGAAGCTGTGAAAGCTATCTAATGTCTGTTTTCTTCATGCAGCTTAAAGTGTGTGTGTATTGTGCACTGGCCTTTATTGCAGGGTACTGCATCAAAATAGTACAGTCTCAAAATACAGAGTAGCTGTACTTTTTATACCAGTTTATGCTTTTTGAGCAGAGCTTCTGTTATGCTTCTTCCTATTAGTTACCTTCTCTAGAAATACAGTGCTGACATCATTATTGAGACAACTCCCTACATCCTCAGCAAGTTGGGTTAAATGCAGACAGCGTATGGGCTGCATGCTCTAGCAAGACAAAGGATTGCAAATGCTATTCCCAAGTCAAAGCTGACCATTTCCTGAAGTGGTTAACGCATCTTTTTCACCCCATCTGATTAGTAAGTGATGCCAGTCACACAGCACAGAGTATACACAGTAACTCACAGGTCTCCATACTTACAGAAAACATCTTTTTCCTCTACCACACCCCAGATCAGAAATCCTTCGTGAATTTACCACTCATGCCAGATAGTTCTCCATTATCCAGTGTAGGAAGAATCAACACAGACCACGTGAAACTTCTATAAACAGATGGACATTCAATTTTGAAAAAAGCTATAAACTCTTTTCTGCACAGCACAGATGCAGCCCTAAACAGCAGTACTTTGAGGAAGTCACAAGTGAGCAGTTGTCTTCTACATTGCTCATGCCATGGCAATGTCCTACAGCCAAGTATTGGGGGGCACAGAACCTGACTAATCCATAATCCAGACACTTGAGAGTGACTCTGTCTGCAAATTGAGTGTTATTAAGAAAGGAGAGGTAATAAACAATAATTGCTTGCATAATCTTACTTTTGTACAACAAATTTTCCTGTCACTTCCAGGTGGCATCTTAAGAATCTAAGAGAAAACCGAAAATGTGAAGATATTTTAAAGTGTGGTCTCTGAGAAAAGGTTAAAGAAATGAATTTTTATGATCCAGTAAAGAGAAGACTGGAAAGAAAAGCTAGCAAATGCTATCCTAGAAGAACACTGAACAAGTGAGGGGGGAGAATAGCACAGCAGCAGTCACTAGTCGTCATGCCTTCCGATCAGTTATTAACTATAATCGGTAACAAAGGGCATTCTGGGTAGGAATACAGAAATAGCTCACTGCTTTGTTTTGGCAGAAACTGCCGAACTGTTAAACCAGAAACTTAAACTCAAAATACCCCATGTTTAGCAAATGGGAGTTTTGTCAAACCCTGTTAGGTCGCCTTCCTTTCTGCCAGAATTCCCAGCCAGAGGCCAGGACCTGCAGCAGACTCAACTCTGGAATATACATCAAGGTTGACACCAACACCACACATCACAGCCCCAAGAACTATAGACCTCACCAAAATTAGGAATCCCCCCATGACCCCTGACAGTTGCTCAGCTTTGTCATAACTAAGAAAACAAAAAAACCCCAATTATCTAGTTATTCCATGACTTCAAGCCCCTCCCCTGCAGTGAGCACCAGTCCAAACTAAAATCTTAGTTTAATCTGTTAATCTGTTTCAGGCCACATTGAAAAAAGTTTACAACTTCTGCATATCTAAACTGCAATATTAAACAGATATAACTAGAAGAAACATAAAGAATAGGAACCTTATGTTTCTAGGTATAAGCACAAAAGGAAACAGGTCATCAAGGGGGACTGTGGAATTCACCTGTTGTAAGCTTTTAAAAGCAACATTCATCTGGTCATCTTAGAGATGATCCACTTTTTTTTTTTTTTTTCTTTAAATGTGCCCTGAGGCAGGTTTGAACCATGAGTCTCAGTGGTTCAGTAGAACTTGGACCCATCCTACAATGTGGGCATCACTGACTGCAGTAAAGTCTGCCCCCCGATTTAAATCATACCTCAAGGTCCCTTTACACCTTCATTTGCTAAATGCTACAAAGCAGTACATAATTTCTAAATTAAGATATTACACACACTGTAACATTTCAGATTTTGTAATGAAGTTTTGAAACTGAAGCTTCAAAATTAAGGTGCTACAAAGCAGTCCAGCATTCTGTGAGTTACCTAATCCGCAAATTACCTGTAGTAACTGTTATAATTACCACCACAGAAACACTTACTCTGCAGAAACACATCTGGGCTGCTGGAGACAAAATCAGGAGGCGGTGTGTGGGTGGGAAAAAATTAAAAGTTGGCAAACGTGCTTTTTTTTGGGTATTCATTATAATCAATGTTCATGCAGCATGAATGCAGAAATTAAAAGAAAGTTTTTATTCACGGTGTCATATTTGACTTTCTGTATCATGTAACATTTTAGAAACAGATTGTACCAAAAAAATGTAGATGTCAGAAATTCATAGGAAAATATTAACTGCGTGATCTTTCAACAGAGCATATTTCACATACTTCTAACTGCTTTGTGTTGCATATATCTCAATGAATATGAAGAATGCCTGGCAGTCAGATGCTGAAATACTTCAAAAGGAGTACACTGTATGACAGATGATGTGACCTTGTTGGTGATTTCTTTTAGCTACAGAGCTGAAAAACAAAAAATGTTCACTGAGCCTCTAAATTCTCTATGGACAGAACTGAGAACTCACAACATTTGGAAACCAGAAATGACTAGTAAAGTGAAGCTGTGTGAAGAAGTCGTTAGTATTTCTCTCTGGCTTTACCTAGGGCAAGGTAATCCCACAATTCTGGAGACTGACCATGCTTATCCTGCTCAAGGATCACTCGTGACCATTTCCTTCAAATGTAGTACATGAGCTAAACACTCTTTTCTCTTCGTCTTTCTTCCTCACCTTGCTGATACCACTGATTGTGTGGCTATGTAATAAAACACAATGAGGAACTGAACCAGGCTAAAAACAAACCTTTTTTTTTTCCTCTTGGGAACAGCTGAGCCTGGATCAGTTCCCAAATCTGTTTCATCCTGTGGCCACACAAATAAATATACCTGCCATGATGGAGCAGTAAATAAGAAGAGTGAGAACAAGAGGCAGGCAGGCACTAGAGCTGCTTATTCTGGCACTGCCACTGAGAAAGTAACTTCTCAAAATATAACCTTCCCTTGGTGGCTTTCTGAATCATGCCGCTCCCTGCTCAGTCTTCCACCTGCTCCCCTACCCTGGAGGTGACTCTGTCCTGCCTTCTCCCCACACCAAGACAGACACAGAATCATTTAGTAAGTGATTGAGGTGAAACAGCTATCTGATGAGTAAAATCACTCAGGAGGGAAAGTGAGTTTGCAGCGATGGAGGGAATCACGACCATCTTCCACAGTACTTGTGTTTTCAGATGTAAAGAACCCTGCAAACAATGACATTGGAAAAGAATTTCTTTATTGTTTATCTGGATACCACAAAAGCAATTCTCTAAATTGAAATATGAGGATTGACAAAAAGAAATTAGGACACCTATTTCTGTATTAAGAAGAGGTTTTAACCTTCTGGTACTTCATTTACTACTTTGTTTTGGACTCGAAGTTCTCTTAAACCTTTTCACAAGAAGACTGACAACATATATTTTAGAGTAACTATATACGTAATCATTCATCAAAATACTCATCTGCCCACAGCATGTACTGCTGGCACAGAGATGGTTACTGGACTGCAATGTAACCTTTCACTGCATTTTAACTTTAAAATAGCAGTGGAAATACAGTTTTGGAGCATTTTCTATACTTAGTTTTTACTAACATAAGGAAAATTATTTATAAAAAAGCAGAGCTAAGCAGAACAAGAAAACAGGGGGAGTCAGCTTGCAGAGAGGAAGAACAAGCTATTCCTCAAGGGGAACAAACATGCCGATTAAAGAAATTCAGAATCAAGATGACAGAAAGTGATCCAAAAGTAGGAACTGGGAAAATGAAGCCATCCCCTGTTCAGAAGAGTAACACCCTTTGCAAGTGTCTGAATCCTTGGAAACTGGTGGCAGGCACACAACAGACAAAATCCCCAATCACACTACCATGTTACTAGAATATATATTTCAAAATATTAGATGGTTAGAGACAAGTAACTCCAAAATACATCTGAGTATTAACTCACCGCTAGGTATTACTGAGAAGTAAAGTCTCTCAAAACTGTAAGTTAACTATTTCCTGTAAGTGCAAATAAACATTTTCATTTCTGTACAATGCTTTTTATGCACATGAGTTCAAAACACGCAATGGCCACAGGATATAAACATTTCCTTAATGATCTTACAATTTGTAAGCAAAACAAACAACCAAGCATCATCACCTTCCCCTGCTGGGATTCAGCATTTGCTTTATAGCTCTGCAGATTAGCAAAAGCCTGGTCCCTTAAGGTTCAAAGAGTTAAGATCAATTTAATAGGTTACAGTGTTGTTGCAAGTAGCTGTTGCTACACTGGAGACCTGTTCATTGCATCATACAATGTAAGGAAATACTTAGGTGCATTGCTGCTAAAAACAAACCCTATCCAAAGAAATTCCTCAGATAGCATTTGAATAGAAAAATACATAGTTTGCGCTTGTTCCACATCAGGTCTTTCAGTAGACTTTCTGACAATAAGGTATAAAGGAAAAGCATTCTGAAGAAATAATTATTTTCTCCACTTAGCATTCACATTGTAAGAGTACAGAGAAATATAGTATAGCATGCAATATTTGAAGCTTTCTACAGTATTTCAGGTTTGTTTTCATTAACAGAACAAGCCATCCATGAAGTGGGTTGTCCTGTACCATTAATCTACAGAACAGCACTACTTTACCAGTTTGCTTCTTGCTTTCTTTTTTCTTCTTTATTCTCTTTTTTTTTTTTTTTAAGTACACTTACCTTCTGTGTAATCTATATGCCACAAATGCAAGAACTGCCTTCCACATGCTCACCACCACAGGAACAAGCTGCTCATGTCAGTGCCAATCCAATTAATTTTTCTATTGGAATACTACGGATTCTTCCTCAACTATTGCAGAGTCTTTATAAGTGAAATAAGTACATCTTAGTATATATTTGTAACCTCAAGTAATAAGTTGAATTGTAGAATCATAGTTTGGGTTGGAACAGACCTTTACAGTTGGATGGAAGTACCCTTCTATCTCCTTATCTCAATAAGGTTCACCTTCATAAAAACAAAATCCAGGAGAAAGAAATAGAAGCAATACAAAATGCAATGGGACAAAGACATATTGGCCACATATGAATAAATGTGCACGCCTGAAAAGAACTGGGAATGGCGAACCCAGTTAGTGTGGATGCAAAAAAGAAAATTCAGCAATTTTTACCTTCTAAAAATTCTCATAATCGAGGTTAACTGCTCACAGAAGTGGGAGGCCTTTCCCACCACTCTCTTCCCTACCAGCCTATTACAGTGACTGTGGTGAAAGGAAAAATTTGAGTGACTGCAAAAAGGTAACAGAACACTGCACAAACCACAATTCAGACTCCCCTCGATCAGGGGACAGAAGAGATGCCTCAAGGAGACAATCATCCTTCTTTAGTCCACAGCATTTACTTTAAGGAGGATGACAAACTGAAGTCCAAATAAATCCTGCCTCATCTCTCTTTCACTGAGGGAAAGAAAAATAAGGATCCCCTGGGTGATGCTGCCCTTGAATTCTGCAACACTGTACATGCTACAGAGGTGTTTTGACATGGGTGGTGAAGCAACTCAAAGCTTTCGCAGGCAGACTCTAATGATGGTGGATATTAACAACTAGATTCAAAGATATTTAGGCACCTAGCTCCTAAATATCCTAAATATCCTAAATAAGAAGTGTCTAAATACCTTTACAGGTAATCTGATTGTATTTAATGATTCTCCTTTATTGGATTTGGAAAGACAGAAAACATGAATGCATATTTACAATCTGTTCCTTCATAGCAGTAAGAGTTTTTTGTGAGAGCCAATTTCATTTTTGGCTATTTACACAGACTGTACCTAATGCAAGATAAGAAACATTAGAAAGATACTAAATCAACTGGAATATCTTGGAATTTGAACTGCATGTTTAGGGAAGTACAAGACTATTTCATGTTAGTCACCACTGTGATAAAGATAAATCAAAGACATGCCTTTCTGCTGAATGCCCCATCATGCTTTGTATTGGTAATTCACTGCATGCACCAATTTGCATTGCAGGAAAAGAGGCCGAGTATGAAACCCAGCTATACTTGACTCCATTTACTGTAAAAGCAGTTATTGCCAATTTTGAACACTACAATCAACAATTCTCAAAAAAAATCCACATTGAATTACATTTCTATGAGATAGGCATCTAGCAGATAAATGCAGCTCACTAACTATTACAGTGTTTCCCTGATGCTTTTATAGGCTGTTTGCACAAAACCAAAGCAGTCATAAAACAAGCCACCTGTACCAACACTACTAGAAATAGATACTTCAAATGTGGGTGAACAAAGTGCGAACCATATGGGACACTGCACAGATTTGAATTTGGGACTCGCATTCCTCAAGAGAACTGAAGTCAAGCCGTGTTCCATATACAGCATTCCGTTTTCTTGGAAGCTTAAAAATTGGGTACAGCTACTAATCGCACACTTTCTATCAGGTGAACCTGCAGTAACTCATTTTGCAAGAATTGGATACAGCAGGTTCGGAGCCCGTTGTTAACTATGAATCCTTAAAAGAGAAAGCTCTGCAGAGTATGCCCAATGTGGGCAAATATGACATTAGAGCTAAGAAGAAAAATAACAGAATACCACTTGCAGTCTTTCTTTAAACAAACCAATTGTGCAAAGGCAGAAAATAAATTAATGACTGAGTACAAATATTAAGAATTCAAATGTTTTAAGATGTCTATTCATGTCCAAACACAATTATTCAGTTTTTTTAATAAAATCTACAAAAATGTTTTAAAAGCACTGTAGGATTATCCTGGCTTCAGAATTCAACTGAGATAAGGTATCCTCAAAATAGCCAAAGTGCCTGTATAGCCATTACCCCATTTTATAAAGCAGTCATATCTTATGAAGTGCAGCTGGCGTAACAGTCACTTGCCAAATTCATTTCATCAACACAAAGAATTATGTACATACCAATACAGGACAGTGTAATGCAGGAGTGAGGTTTAAATATGAACAAACCGACCTGGTGTTGTGGAGCTCATTGCTCTTGATGGAATGGTAACTTGTTGACAGTGTAAACCGTAGCAGGTTCTTCAGATTTCTTCCAGAAGTGGGGTGAATCTGAATAAAATAAAGAAGAAATACCAACTTTGACTACATGTTAACAACATAAGATTATAATTAACATCAAGCACAAACAAAAGAACATTTGAAATCTCTCACACTAGAGATCCTTTTACACGTGTTTTTGCTGTAAATTCAAAAGCTGAAGACCACTGAAAACAAGACTAAATTTAAAAAATCCTCAAGCTTCAGGGTAGTCCAGATTCAGATACAAATTTGCATTACAACCCATTTACAGTCACATAACAACAACAGAAAGTAAAAAACGAACTGGTTCTTTCCCTTCCCACTAGGATCAAGGAATTACATGAAATAGAATTCGAAAGACTTAAGGAAGAAATAGGTGGATTTTATCCTTACGGCTAAACAGTGCCCAATTCATAGTTTTTACTCCTACTGTAGACATTTGCAGCCACCACTGAAACATGAATGTGCAGAAACAGATCTGCAATTCAAAAGCCTTTCTGGAATAGCTACTACTTCCTTAATCTTCAGTGTTTACACAGTTCATGAATAGAACCTGTTGTAATAATTAGCACAGCTGAATGGATCTCCCATGACTACCTAATGACATCTCTGACACCACCAAGATAGTCACTAATAGCGTGGGCTGCTTGAGAGTAAGGCAAGGAAGGTTCTGCAATTTCTCTGAATCCTTTCACAGCCCTATGACATTCTCAGTTCAATGCAGAAGCAGAGGCAAAAATGTTCCTCTGGTACTCCCATCTGCTGAAAGATTAAAGCTGCAGACAAAAGGCTTTCAGAGAACTAAAATATATTTTCATTCAAGCATGATATAAACAGCATCATGAGAGGAGAAGGTTGTAATGCATTACGACGACTGTGACTATCCTATTCAGCCACTGCTCCTGAAGCATCTAAGTAGTCAGATATTCTTAGTGCTGAATATTTTAGCAGCTTTTGACACTTTTTTTAAACCACCAACTGCACATTTCATTTTAAGTGAGCTCAGCCAAATTTCAGATAGTAAATTACATTTTAACCACCAAGTATTATCATTTAAGTTTAGCACCATTATCATTCAAGAAAGGGAAATCACACATTTAAATAAGCAGCTTCTGCTTTCATGGCCACTAAAGTAGCCTGCTCAAACAGCCCTGATACTTGGACACATCCAGTACTCCCAGAGGCAATATCTATAAAACTAAAACTCATTATATTACAATGAAAATCCTTATTACTTTCCCTTGATTATCTCATGCATCAAATTTCATCAAATATCAGATGGAACTGCTGTTAAACTAAACAATCTCTACCATTAATCTAATTTAAAACCTCTGCTTAACCACATCTTTACCATGACTGAGGCTGGTGAGTACCTTCCCCATGTAGCTCCAAGATATGTCAATAGAACTACAAACAAGGCACAATTCAGGCTAGATGAGTTTTAAGATTTTATCTGATTTTAGAGAACTGATTATTATCTTAGCAGCTACACAGATCAAGAAGAACATTTTCCACTATCCATCCATTCGCTCAGTATCCAGCCTCAGATGTGACTATGCAGATGTGACTATGCAGTATCTCACAGAAAGTCAAGAGATTTATATTGATGGTTAACTATGGGCATTACTACACTGAATTTTCAGTAGAGTTTTAAACTAAATATAATACAAAATTCTGGACATTAGGATTTGACAATATTCTAAGGAAAACACAATCACCACGGCTAAAACTGTAACTTTTCCTAAGTTCACTTCATGTAGACCCCCCATCTAAGTAGATACTTGAAGCTAGTATGACCACAGAAGATGCAGTCAGTTCAGAATGAACACAAACGACTAAGCTTTCACCTCACAAACACATCTTCACTTTTTTCCCCAGTAAAGATAATTGCAAGTAACTGGGACAGCTGAGGTGGGGAGAGAGGGAAGGGAAGGAGAGGGAGAGAGACCAGTGAATATGTATGGCATACTCCTGTCAGTGCAAATATTGACATTCCATACTCCATCAAAACAATGGTCCCAACCATTCTAAACTACTGGGTTACGAATACCAGCTTTGTTGAAACTCCGTGGAAAGAAGCTACTTCTCAGCTCTTCCATGCTTTTCTGCAGCCAGGAACACTTACTCTTGGAAGAGGATCAGGTTAGGGAAGACTTAAGAAGCTAGCCATATACAAGTCCATGTGACCTGATGGGATGGATGCTCCCATGAGCACTTGTAGAGCTGGAAAGTATCACTGCAAGGCCACTCCCAGGTTACCTTTGAAAGGTTATGACCATCAAGGAAAGTTCACAAAAACCAAAAGAAAGCAAACATTACTCCTGTCTTCAGGAACAACAAGGAGAATAGAGACCTACAAGCCAGTCAGCCTCACCTTAGTTTCTAGGACTGCGATGGAACGAATAATCCTGAAAACCATTTCCCAGCATGCAAAGGACAGGAAGGTGATGGGAGACTGTCAGCATACATTTACGAAGGAAAATCATGTCTGGCCAACCCGAGAGCCTTCTACAATGAAATGACTAGCAACACAGATGAAAGGAGAGCAGGGAATGTTGCTTATCTTGTCTTTAGCAAGGCTTTCAGCACTGTCCCCTGTAACATCCTCACAGACAAATGGTGAAATACAGACAGGTAAGTGGACAGTAGGGTAGCTGAAAAGGCTGAAAACTGTCCAAGCTGCCAGTCTCAAAGGGTTGTGATCTGCAGTCCAAAGGCCAGCTGGAGGCCAGTCACTTTAACAGGGTACCCAGGGGTCAATACTGGTGCCAATATTGCTTTTCACTAAGGATGTAGCTGATGGTAGAGAGCGTATCCTCAGGATTCTACAGATGATTTAAATTTGGGAGGAGTGGTTGACAGAAGGTTGTGTTTCCATTCACAGGAACTTCAATGGGCTAGAGATAATGGGTCAATTGAATATATGCGGCAAGGTTTTAGGAGGCGGAGGGGGGAGCTGCAGAGGTGGCTTCTGTAGGAGAAGGTAAACGGCTGCCATGTGTCAGTCACAGCCAGTCCAGTCAGTCCTGCAGCAGCCCCACCACAGGTCAAAACTTATTAGCCCATGACCAAGCCTGTGAAGCCTCTGTAAAAACATATTTAAGGACAGAAACACTGGCGAGAGTGGGAGGGGAGGGAGTGGGAAAGGGAAGTGAGAAAGAACACCAAGGTCAGGAGAAAAGGAGGTGCTCCGTATCAGAGCCACTAGGTAAACAGAAGTGCAGAGGACAGAGCCAGACTCTCTCAGTGAAGCCTAGTGACAGAAAATGAGGCAATGTGCACAAACTGAAACATGGAAAACTCCATTTAAACATTAGAAGGCACTTTTTCACTGTTGTTGAGTCCAAACATCTCAGCAACATGCTGCCCAGCTAGTTTGTAGAGTTTTCAACCTTGGAGACTGTCCATCTTGGGCAACCTGCTGTAGTTGACCCTGCCCTTAACTGAGGCATGTGCTAGCTTTCTCCAGAAGTCCCTTCCAAGCTCAGCTTCCCTGTGATTACTTGATGAGGAAGTTTAGGAATTTTTCCTTTCAAGATCACCATAGACCGCATCAGCACTGAATATTCATTGATGTTAAACCTACTGAGAATAACTGCTGTATAAGAAAGCATTCTGCTGGGATTCCCATAAAAAGATTTCTGTTAAGGAATTCTGTAAATTCAGCTGCACTGGTAGTCTTACATTTTATGAAGTGGGGGTTGGCATCCTGCCTGATACTCTATTTCCATATATTTCTCATAAATGCAAAGCTTTTGCTAAGCTGAATGTTGTTGTTCAGGTTTAGTTTTAACAACTCCTTGCAAATATGATACAAGGCTCATATTGTCAAAGCTCACATTTAGAACCATGAAAAATTCCACATCATCATATACATAATTATATTCACAACACAGACACTCTCATCTCATTCAAATACACTTCTGATAAGCTGACATGCTTCATTTCTTTCCTTTTACTAAAGCAATGTTACAGTGTAAATTAGACGTTATGAACTGCAGTGCCACATGTTTTTTAATGTTAGCAATGAACCAAAGGAAAAAAACAGCACTGGCCACAGTACATTATAATTTCACGTGGGGTACTACAGTTCTTGGGAGATGCATTTGTGCTTCACCTCCACCCACAAAAGCCAGAATACGGTACCAGATCAATCAAGTGAAAAGACTCAGGGGAGACCTTATAACAGTATTCCAATAACTAAAGGGGGCTTACAAGAAATCTGGAGAGGGACTTTTTAGAAGGGCATGGAGTGATAGGGCAGGGGGAATGGTTTTAAACTGACAGAGGGGAGATTTAGATTAGATACTGGGAAGAAATTCATCACTATGAAGGTGGTGAGGCACTGGCACAGGTTGCCCAGAGAGCTGTGGCTGTCCCATCCCTGGCAGTGTTCAAGGCCAGGTTGGATAGTGCTTGGAGCAACCCGGTCTAGAGGCAGGTGCCCCTGCTCATGGCAGGGAGTTAGAACTAGATGAGCTTTAAGGTCCCTTCCAACCCAAACCATTCTGTGATTCATTCTGTGATTCTAAGTCTTGACGATATTAAGGTACAGCAAGTGGCTCCAGGATTTAGTATAGACTACTTGCACTTTCCCAAAGCATTCAATTTTAGCTGGATGATAATTCATCCTTTACTTGTTAACAACTTGGCATATTCAGTTATAGCATAATATACAGCAAATTAACTTCTACTTTCAGATATATCACGGGAGGTGATGCCACACACCAGTGACTTGCATTTGCTCATCCAGGAACAATGGAAGTTCTCCTTTTTCTTCAAAGGAAATTAATTGGTTCATGTTCTCCAAGGCTTGATGCATCTTTGAAACTGCTACAGAAGAACAGTGCAAGAAGGAAGGTGGGTCTTCATGCCCACTGGCCACCATAAACCTTATGTTTTCCACAGGTACAACATTTTTAAACACAAGTAACATTTCAAGTAAATGCCATTCCTTTAAACTGTCGCCTCTCACTGTGCTGTCCCAAGACTCCCAAAATATTCCATAATTACCTTTTATCTATCTTGTGCCTATACTTCAAAATTCCTTTGGGAACTGGATTTCTGAAATAGAATGCAATGAATACAGATTTGCAGAATTCAGATTAAATAAATAGCTCTATTTCCCTTTTCCCCAAGATTAATTTTTCATGAGAACTTCTGAAATGAATCCATACACACACGTTTTTCAAAACTACATCCTGGAGATATCTTCCAGATCTTTCTCTTCCAGAAGGGATTTTTTTACCCAGCTCCAAAATACGTCTATTTGTAAAGGGGTTTAGAAAATAATTCTGAAAGCTTTTGTGGATTAAAATATGGTACGATACACTTCATTAAATTCTGAACATGACAGGTTGGCACTCCTAATAACACATCTAGTCAATTCTATGCTGCATGTATTGTTTTAAAACAGCTCTCAAGTTCCTTATCAACAAAATTGTTATTGGAATTAAGATCAAAATGCTGAGGACCATTCACCTCAAGTATCACAAGAAAGGAACAGTAATCACTTCTCACAATTTGCATGTTAAAAACTAAGTATCTAAAACACCTGTCGGAATTGGTATGAATTCTGCTGTTCCAAGAGCAGTTTAGCAAAAAGCACAATTAAAAGAAATGTGAAAGGCTTAAAAAAAACATAAGAAATAAACAAAACAACAACAATTGTTCTCTACATGACAGGAAAAATGCAATGGTTAAAAAAGAATTAGTCTTTCCAACGAAAGATATTATACAAAAAAATTCTTGAATAGTTATTTGTACTGTATGTAATAAAAATCAGATGGGGGAAAAATAAAGATCAAGTTATAGAACTTAAAAAATAATAAATGCATGACGACATGAAGACAGGAAGACAAATGACAGCGAACTTTTACTGAAGTGAATTTCACCCACATAAACCAAACCCAGTGCCAAATCCAACCCTCCTAGCCTTATGTGAACCTTCAAAATTTGATTAGGAAGTGAGATGACATGTGAACTGTATTTCCCAAACAACAAGCAATAGGACAAGAAGAAATGGCCAGGGGAGGTTTAGAAAGGATATGAGGACAAATTTCTTCACCAGAAGGCTTGTCAAGCATTGGGACAGGCTGCTCAGGGAAGTGGTTGAGTCACCATCCCTGAATGCATTTTAACACGTGTAGATGTGGCACTGAGGGACACGGTTTAGTGGTGGACTTGGAAGTGCTCGTTAACAGTTGGACCTGATGATCTTAAAGGTCTTTTCCAACCCAAATGATTCTGTTTCTCCAAAAAAGGGGAAAAATAAGATCACATGTGCTGAGAAATGTTGGTATGAATTCTAAACACGAAGGACTTAAAGACATCAGCCCATAGAGCCAATGGCTATATGCTCTTTTATTCCACTTTTATTATATTTGGTTTACAAACAAAGTAAGAATAAGCTGAATTAAACCCAGGACATTATGCAGCATAATGCTATTATGCAGCATAATGCTATTATGCAGTGACCTTTGTATGCGAGTACAGTGAAGATGTACTAGCAGCATTATCAAAGTCTATTCCAATAGATATTGGGGTATATAACTGCTTTCAGTGAGAATCTAGTGGTTCCACAGCAAAGCCTTCAGTATCGAGAGCTCACTTCAGGATTGAGTACTTTACAATAGGTATTCGGGTATCTTATTCTTAATTAGGTGTATACTTAAAAACTTTAAGTCTCTGACAATTTTGCAGTACATATCTTTAAAGGTTCAGTACTCCTTTAGCAGCAAGTTTTGGACTGTCACAGATGCTGTGAGCATACTACTCACACTGTTGTAAGTGGGAAGGCTCAGTCTTCTTTCCATTAAGACAAATCCTCCTTTGTGAAGCTCTCTTAAGCAAGCAAGAGAGCCATACAGCCATTTGGTCAATCTGTTTTACGCTCACCATCTACTACAGAGATGAAGCAAACAAGATTTCTAAAAAGCAATATGAAATGATACCTTCCAGCAAAGATAAGTCTTGGGCCTTAATCATCAGGATTAAATAATATGCTCCTAAGCAGCTGGCTGGACTTCCGCTATGCCAATTACAACAAATTGGCACAAGTTTCTACTGCTTTTCCCAGCAAAGCCAGCTGGAATATGATCTAGCTAAAAACAACCTTTTTTTTCCAGCCTCATCAGGTTTTTGAACTTACCACACAGCTGCAGAAATTAGTCTGCTGCAGCTTAAGTGGTCCTGTTTCCTCCTCCACATTTCCTCCTTGGCTCACCAAGAGGAGTGGACATCAGGCCATGCCCTCATAAAGTTGAGCTGCATCAAGTACTACCAGGGACTACAAGGGACCTCTCCAGGTGAGGGACTGGCCTGTATGATGCTTTCATAGCAGAAATAGAAAATATGAGACAGGCTAGCCTCTTTGTGTCCACATTTTGGTTTATTATTATCATACCAGATTTTAATCAGCGTTGCTTAAAACCATTTTGGAAACAAAAAGATACTCTGCTAGGGAAAAAATGAATCATAAGGAGGTCACTGAAGCACAAATTTGACTTGTATCACTTCCACCACTTGAAGCATTGTAATACATAACTACTGCCAAGACTGTATCACTAATCAACATACGCAGTCACCTCCAGAGAGGAGGAGTTTTCTCCTGCATTCTCAGAGTCCCGCCAACAGACTCTGATGGAGCTAGGGAAACATAAACGGACTTCTCAGATTCTTCACAAAGCCTGATGAAGGAGGGATGGAACTATCAGGACTTTAATGTTTCTCTACACCCTAAGGGTAGCTCACAAGGGAAGATACTAGTTTTAAACTGAAGTCTGGTGGCTAGCAGTGAAAAAAAAAAATACCAGCGACCTGAAGAAATCTGTTAAACATAAGGAAAGAAAGAAACAAACAAAATCCCTTTTCACTGGAACAGGTTGCCCAGAGTGGCTGTGTAGTCTTCATCCTTGGAGATGTTCAAAACTCAACTGGACACGGCCTTGACCAGCCTACTCTAGCTGACTGTGCCTTGTACACTGGGATTGGCTTAAACAATCTCTAGAGATGCTTTTCAGCCTCAGCCATTCTGCTCCAAGACACATGAAGAACAGCCCTGTGTAGGTAGTAAGAAAGTGGGTATAGTCCTCTCCCCACACACAATGGCATGGAGGAACTTCCACCAGATGAGCATAACTGAAGGAAAGCATACATCTCTTATGACTTTTTCTTTTTCCTCAAAAAGCTGGACAAAGTGAGCCACTACAACAAATCATAGAGCCCAGATTATTTTGAAGGAAATTTCAAATTTTATGTTTCTTTTATGTTGCTTCTCTTACCTGCAGCTACCAAAACTAATTATCCAGGCTCCTGGGAAGGAAGCCTCAGACAGAACCCAAGCACCTAAATAAGACTTAAATTTGCCTTTGAAAAATTTTAAGCAGACTTCTGTGGAAAGCAAAGGCAAATGTAAACAACAGCAGGAGCACAGAGGGTTACATGAGCACCATGAGCTCCGCACTACTGACCTAAACTGTCTCACTATTGAGGAAAGCAAGACTTCTTTAATTGATAATTTATTATGAATTATCAGGAAGGAATGAGAACAAATGATGGACTGTTTATGTATGCATACACATCAAATAAGAAAACATCACTCCAACATACATTCTTCATAAATGGTCTCACACAAGAAGAACAAAGCAAACATGTAAATTTTTACCATTCGTGTCATTAAAATATGACTTTTCCCATGGGTTCAGGTAACCCAACCTAGTTCAGAGCACTAAAACTAGATACATTCTTTCAGAGGAACAAGAAATAGACAGCAAATAGAGCACCTGTGAAACCCTTTGAGGCTATAATATGTAGCTCACAGTATTTCAGCTTTGCTTTATAGTTGTCATTTCACCAGTTAAAAACTAGATTTCTCTCAAGCACTCCCTGTTTTTTCTTAAACTGAATCATATTTCAAATGCTATTGAACCTTGTTGCACAGTATGCTAAGTAACACATAGCTACTGATAAGAGTACTTTTGACAGTAACACAATTCCCCCCTATTCTGTATGTACAGTATCTTTTCAAGTAAAGGGCAGCATATCAACTAAGTTATTATGTTTTAAATTTAATGTGAGATGCACAGCACCTGAATACTTACAACAGAGCGATTTCATAATTACAACGTATCAGAACATCAAAGCTTCATACAAAAATGCACTCCTGTGTTCCTGCAACATCATGCTTAATTAAAACAACAGAATGCATCTCATGAAACAACAAGAACCATCAGCCACCCTATGGGAGTCTGCCTGTCCTAGACTGTACAGGAAGAAACTACTTATCTAGAAGAGAAAGCCTCCAAAGCGAATGTCGGATGGCTGGCCTGCCCTCTGAAGTAATCAGTCTTGCTTTCCTTCTCTTCAAGAAAGCACGAGGGTATGGGCTTGTTAAGTGAATAAATAAATAAATAGGGAACAGCTTCAAGTATAAGCTTCCTCAGACATTATAAAAATTTTATTTGAAACCTACCTGAAGGGGGCCTATAAGGATATTGCGGAGAGACTCTTCATTAGGGACTGTAGTGGTAGGACAAGGGGTAATGGCTTCAAACTGAAACAGGGGAAGTTTAGATTAGATATAAGGAAGAAGCTCTTCACAGTGAGAGTGGTGAGGCACTGGAATGGGTTGCCCAAGGAAGTTGTGAATGCTCCAACCCTCGCGGTGTTCAAGGCCAGGCTGGACAGAGCCTTGGGAGACATGGTTTAGTGTGTGGTGTCCCTGCTCATGACAGGAGGGTTGGAACTAGATGATCGTAAGGTCCTTTCCAAACCAAACCATTCTATGATAACCACCAAAACTTTACTTTCAGTAAACATATTTGGACTGATTTCACTGAGACATACTGCAATAAAGTTTTTGGTTTTAAGACAAAAAAAACCGAAAACCATTCTCTCTCCCACTGAAATCTTCCTCAATATCAAATAATTAAACACTTTGATGTGATTATAAAGGTAAATATAAACACTTGGGAATATCACCACTGCCTTAAAAAAGGCTGAAGTTACACCTAAATACCCTTGAAAACCCCAAATTCATGTTAGTTATGTTTATGTACAGATATTAGCACAGATTATCACACTAAACAGAACCTGATTTGCGAACAGTTTGTACTCTTAGAGCACAGTATGTCTGTTAAATCTTTGCTCTGACACCTGGTTTGGATGAATCCAGACAAACCTCAAGATTTTCTGCTCTCCAGCCCTTGCACAGAGGCTACAAAGCTGTCCATGGTTTCTCCAGAACCACTGTTACTACTTCCATTAAATTAGGACCTAGATGTCCCACCCAGGATTCAAACCATTTACTAAGGCATTCAGTACTCTACTACTTAATGGACTTTTGAAAGTTATTAAAACCTTCCTGAAATGTTAAGAGATGGAAAAAAGCTCACCCCATGCTCAGTGTTCTTGACTTAGTAAATTCGTGTGGACTGTGGAACACAGGTCTCAAACATGACCTGATGTCTCATGTGCACTCTCTTCCCACCTAAAGAAATAGTATTAAATCTTGGGTGCATTTATTCAGTGACACATGCATATTCAAGAAGCTGTACAAGTGTTACCTCATTTACATTTAAATTACTGTCCTCCTCTATACTTATATATATTTCTGGTTTTGAGAAGGTCTAAGCAATTTATAATACAAAATATCATTTTAGGAAGAAAAAAATTAATTTATCATTTATTTGCTTTAAAATATTAACCTGAGAAATAAGTGTTTCAGAAAAATATAGAGAACTTCAAATCCACAGGCATATTTGGATCTTTGGTAACTCTGACTTCCATTAGAGAAAAAATTTTCCAGAAAAATACACGACACAGGAGCAAGACATGCAAAATACAAACTCATGGCAATTGCATTGTAGGTCAAGAGTCCCAAGAATACAAAGAAGAAGAAGCATCTACAAATAGGTAAAACACAAGCCAAGAACCATGGTAATCACCTACAGAAAGCAGTTAGCTACTTCCATCACAGCAAACGGGGACCCTACGTAACAACAAGACCATCTTGTGTTTATGTAGCACCTAAAGGACTTTCTCCCACAAGGAACTCAAAATCTGCGCCAGCAAACTAGGCAGAGGGGGACAACAGGGTTTAGCAGAGGCATCGAGCACAATGATAAGTGGCGACTGACACCATTACATTAACAAAGGTTTCTATAAAGTGATAAAGTCAAATTAATGAGGGAGTCAGCATAGGAGAGGGCTATGGGTTGTCAGCAAGCTCAGCCAGAAGTAGAGGCAACCTATATGCCCAATGCTTTCATAGTTGTGATACATGAGATGGCCTCAAACATGACCTTCTGATGTCTCATGTGTACTGCCTTCCCACCTACGGAAATAGTATCCAAGCTAGTGATACATTAGATGTATCGCATGGATACATCATGGAAACATGATACATCAAATGTACATCATGGACAACGTGAGATGTTGTCCAATGCTATTTCATGCATTAAAAATAGCTGAGATGAGACAAAATTTTCCATTTAAACCTACGCTAGAGAAGTGGGTTTATCTGCTTAGCAGGAAAATGATTTTTGTTGATTTTACTACGAGGAATCCTTCAGCTTTTGTTGCTTAACTAACAGCCATTTTAACAATTCGCAATTAAAAAACAGTAGTTTTCTGTTTATTGAAAACAAGTTTCAGTCAAGTTTCCCTCATGAAAAGCATATGAATGTCCAGGGAACATATAAGCTGAGATCTTGGATATATTTTTTTTGTTTCATCAAAGCTTAGCTTTTTTTTTTTCCCCTGCATTAGCTTCTACATACACTAAGCTTCAATTTTGGCTTTTCAATGTCTAAAGTACTATTACCACAGTGATAGTGGTAGTTTTTAAGCAGTTATTTGCATTGTTTGACAAGTAAGAAATTTCATAGAGATTGTATTACAAAAAAAAAAAAATAAATAAACCTTTCACTAAAGCTGATGATATGAAGAACATTTACACTGAATGTCCTTTGACAGTGGATTTCTTTACAGTAGAGCTTTACTTGTCTTCACAAGACAAGTTTAGGATTAAAACTG
>NW_009927824.1:0-25913 GCF_000696875.1 Nestor notabilis | reverse complement strand
TTCAGCAGGGACTAAATCATACATGCAAGTTTGATTAATACTTTGGCATTTACAGCAGTGGGATACAAACCAAGAAAACAGACTTTCTGCATGAGGCAGTTAAACTGGATTGAAGGGAGAAGCCTGAAAGTTATTTTCATTCAAGATTAGTTTTCTGCCATTTCACCAATGTCACTGGGGATGAGGGGGGGATCAAACTTTATATTTGATAATTTGTAAGTCAGTAGTAGTATAACATCCTCCTTCATACACGAACTTGCCAGCCACAATAAAAGAGATTCATTAACGCACATAGTTGATGAATTCAACTCATAAAGCAGAACTTACAAGAAAATTCTGACCTCTGCTGCAAGCACATATTGTCATTTAGCAATAGCACTAGGGCAAAATAATGGGAAAAACTAACATCATTCATAAAGGTCATGGAAAGTAAGTCTTGTGCTGGAGGAGGGGATAAAAACAACATGACACATATTCTGACTAAGTTCTTGTCTACTGTAACTCAGTGTTAGAGTAGAAAGGAGGGTTGAGGAAAAAATACAGACCCTGTACACATCAAATCAATTGACTGGTTTTGTCCCCATCAGACACTATGGATATACATATACTTGCAACTATTTTTAATGCAAATATTTTTGTATATCAACATAATTAGAAGGAAGCTTATGTAAGTCTCAGATATAAATATCAGCTCAGATAATCAGTTCCAAGAAAAAGGTTTTAAAAGCAACAAGCTACAGGTAAATTTCATTTAATAAAACAAATACTGTATCCATGCACTTTTGCATCTAGTTATATACACAGAAGACATAATGGGCTTCTTCCCAAGTGACTAGTTTCTCTTCTTGTTAGGATTGTAACTGTAGCAAATACTCTAACTTCAAAGATTTCACGTGCAGATTCATTTCAGATTCAGCTGTGTGGGCTTGTTCTTTCAAAACTAGAATTCAGTTTTGAACTGAAGATTTAATATGCTCGAGGCTTCCAGAAAAATCACAGCTAAAACCGCCAAGTTTTATTAAAGACTTGGGGTGGAGGGGGAAAAGAACACACACACCAAAAAAACAAAACAAGAACAATTCATGCCTATGCATATGCAAGAAAATCCCAGTTGATTCAGGTGAAAACAAAAGCACAACAAGCAAAATCAGAGCTACAGGTGACTCAACATTCATTCTCAGTTAAACAAGCCACCCTGACTGGATGAAAACAGTTTGAATTCAAATTCAATGGTTTTGGCAAATACTACAGAACACTGCACCTGATATTATAAATTAATAAATAATAAATAGGTTTTTCAATGCATTAAACACTTGATCTTTTTCTTTCTGTTCTTTCATAATCAGCAATCTGAATATCCATGGAAGAGACTGCATCTGTGAACAGAGGTATTAAGCTCAGTTGGTGCCCCTCATTTCTTAAAGATACAATCTTAGAGTGCTCAGATGTGAAGGAAGGTTGGGGATGGAAGGGGTATTATTCTGTAAGAGTGAATAGGTATGCAGATGTCAACCAGTCAAACACAATTACAGAATCCATTTTATGCTTCAGTGAGACTGTATTCTTCTTGCCGTTGCCCCTAAAATAGGCAAAAAATAAGCTATTTTCTCACACAAAAAAAAGAATATTCACACTGTCTTAACTGATAGGTAACGTAGCACTTTATGATTTATCCAAATCTATCATATGTTAATTGCAAACATTAGATAATGCAATGATTTTAATTACTACTGCATAATTTTAAGAGGCCAGTAGAATTTGAAACCGAAAGGGAAATATGACACTGTTAAAAAGAAAAAAAAATATTTTCAGGTGGCAGAAGCAATTCTAAATCAAACCATCACCTGTCAAACTAATGTAAACAAAACTAATATCAAACAAAATGGAACAATTCTTAAGCTTTTGGGACTCCAAGAAAAGTGCACAGATGGATTAGCAAAGGCATTAGAGGCAGGAAGAGACACAATAAATGAGGGAGGTGGAACAGAACTGGGTTTCCAGCCTACTTTGAGGGGAGAATATGACAAGCAACTTTTCTATGTAGCTTGCAGCAAGATGGAATTAAAACCACGGATGTGGGCTTTGCATGCACACCAGAAAGGAAAGAGGTTTAGGAATTCAACACAAAATTTAACAGTCCACTTCTAGGAAAACTCCAGTTCTAAACTGATAAAAATACAATTTTCACCTTTTTCTTTACAAAAATTGCATATGTATCCAAATGAATTGTCACCTGCCTTTTAAGCATAAGTCATTTTGATAACCATATTTCCATAGAAAAAGACAAGTTAATGAAAGCTGTCCTAGATTTTTTTCCCCACAAGAGGCAAGAAGCATAAGAGAAAATAATTAAAAATATAGCGTTACATTTGGATTTACTGCCAAACTCTTCTAGCAACTAAATCCAGATGCACAAACAGAAATAGATTTTATGTTACTTTTACTGGCAGAGCCCCAACAACCTGTCCGCAGTCCGTGACAGCTCCTACAGCTGCAGATTTCCTGCTGCAGATTCCTCATCGCAGATTCTCAACTCCTTTTGTTTTGTTACACCACCAACCATATTGAAAATTCAACTAGGAACAAGTTTCAACAGAAACTGTATCATTATGTTTGAAGGTTTTATGCATGCCATACCACAGACTGGTAAATAAACATTACATTGAGATATTTTACAGTGTATCCAGGTTTTTTTCTGACTTAGTATAAAGATACTACTATATTTTTTATTTTATTTTTAATATTTAATGGCATGGTAATAAAATTCCTATTGACTTTAGGACACAGACAACTTCGTAGTTAGATTTGCCTAAAGAGAGTTATAACAAAGTAAAATTGGAAAGCAAGCAGAACAGCAAGAATATATGCCCTACCTTGTAGAACATGCCTAAATTAATTGATTACTAAATACTTAGAATTAATTAATAAAGACACAGTTTAAATAATGGCACATTCATAATGACAAAGTTCTTTCTTTGACTTCAACTATGCTTTACTGTCAATATAAATAAAGCACTTTGAGCGTAAAACTAGTAATTACAGAACAGCTACATTGTGCCACAGCTGGAAGAAGCTACTTTCCTCATGAACATAAACAACCCTAACCATAAAGCTGTGGCTAAAATAGCCTCTGTAAAACCGGATGAGGTCTCTCGAGAAACGTGTAGTGACATCATCTCCTTTCAAAACCCACTCAGATTCTGAGCAAGCTAAATCCCAGGTCATTTCAGGCTCAAAAAAACAACAATAAGGCAACTGTACCACAAGCCATCTTTTCATGGATCTCTAGTCTAGTTGAAGATTAAGGAAGACTACAAAAAGATCTCCAGGATTTGTGACTAAAATTTTTTCCTATTAATATGTCAATTATAAAATTTAAGATAAGTGACACAGTAACTGAATGAAAACAAAAAAATAATAAAAAAGTAACCTTCTATTGCCAACAGGAAGACAGTATTAGATTGGACATAAGGAATCTTTTATGATGAGGGTGGTGAGGTAACTTGCCCAGAAGTTCTGGATGCCACATCCGTGGAAGCGTTCAAATTCAGGTTGGACAGGTTTGAGCAACATGGTCTAGTGAATGATGTCCCTAACCATGACAGGTAGAATGAAGTTCTAGGTGTACTAGATGAAACTGAATCAAGAGGCAGGCAGTGATCAAATTCCCTTGGTTTTCTATTGAAGTTAATACAAGGAATTCTTTAAAAAAAAAAAAAAAAACCAAAACAACAAACTAGTTGATGCTTCTGCTAAAAATTTGAAGTTATTATAGACATTGGTATGAGGTTTAATATTGATGATACAGTTACCAGTGTGAACCAAAGAAGTCTTATCAGTAATTTGTAGTATTTCTAACACTACTACAAAAACCTCCATAAATAATACAGTGAGCACAAACTGAACCTTTGCTGATGGAAGTCAACAGCACACAGCCTTTTGACATCTCAGGGCTAAAGCATAGCTCTGCAGATACTGCAGCTACGCATATACAGCGTTACTCCATTTAACACTGTTCAGTTTAAACCAGTTACAAAGCTTTTTTGTGTTTTGTTGGTTTTTTTAATTACTATAAAGATCAAAAATATGTATCTCTCTTCATCATAGCTTTGTAACGCTGGCATCCTGTGTTTTCAACCCCTCTTTTTTTGCTTTAGTATAACTTGGAAGAAACCAAATTTCTCAGAGGCAGGTAAAAAGACCCAGTTGTAGCCAGTGAAGAAAAACTAACTCTGAACTTGAGGAGCAGAACAGTAGAAAGGACACAAAAAGGGTTAAGAGAATTTGCTAGGATGCCAGAAACTTATTTAGGAAACTGAGCTTAATCCCAAAATATGCCTTCAGCTAAAACAGTCAATTATTATGATAAAGAGACAAGGAAAAGAAACAGTAATTAAAAGTTATAATGGTTTTCAGAAATGCAGAATTTCCATTCAGAAATAAATGTAAGGCTGACAGCATCAGCTAGGAGGGGATGATGGAGGGGAAATAAATAAAAAGAGGTGCAAGGCAATTCATGCAGTAGGCAAATCAAAGAACCCACACTTTCATGTAACTTTTTGATATTTAAATAGAGCAAGACAGCAAACATCTCCATTTCAACAGGGGGAAAGCATTCTCAGGGGAAAATATATGTATTAATGCAATAATAAAAATTCTTTGCTGAAATCTACAGCAATGTTCTACTATTTCAGTTTCATAACACTTAAGTATTCGTTGACCTGGTTCAAGTTCTGGACAATAAAGGAAAAGTGGCATCTATCGCCTCTTTGAAGATTTCATGCTTTTTTTATCCTTACCTTAACAAAAATAGAAGATCTTCATATGCAGACAAAAAAGCAAATGTGCCAAGACCCAGAAAAAAGTTCTGTCTCTGCTCTTTTTCTAGACTTATTACTAACTGTGGTAGGGAAAAGTAACAGATACTGATAACTCATCAGAAATGTGGGTTTTTTCATGATGCACTTCATATAGCAAGAGAACTAGGTAAGAGATTCAGAACGAAAAAATTATAGGATTTTTGTGAATAATACAATACCTTTTTCAAGTCAGGAATATTTGCTAGTACTGTCAACGAGACAGACACCTTTCCTTGATATAGAAAGGCTTTTGTTACCTATGTTTACACACTAAGTCACAATTAAATGTGGGCATATGCCAAAGAAAACGCATTACAGACTACAGCAGCTGCTTTGATGAATAATATGTACTATTACTGTTTCCCTGCCACAGGAAAACCTCCATTATAAGAGAGGCATTTAAAGCTACAGCTCTGCTTTCTCAAAATGAACTCAGTCAGTCCCATGATAAAACCAATATAGAATTCTAGAGCTTATGTCACTGGTGGAAATGCTATTTCCACTATTAATGTTTAGGAGATTAGAGTAAGAAATAACCTCTTTCTGATTCCATTACAATATAAACTGTTGAAAGGCACTGCTTGTCTTTGTTATCTCTGCATCGCTATCTCATTCTAAAAACCATGATGTTCAGAAGGCATTTGCATCTCGTATTCACGACCTACAGTTTGATATATGCAGCCACCCTGTGTGCTCAGGACAGAAAAGTAAAAATGACACCACAGCTCATTTTAACCCCATGCTGTTGAAAGTTAACAGCATGCAGCCTTTTTTGACTTCTCAGGGCTAAGAAATAGCTCTGCAGATGTTGCGACTACACATTTATGGTATTAGTCCATTAACATTGTTCAGTTCCATACAATTACAAAGTTGGGGGGTTTTCCTTTTAATGCCTTGAAAGACCAAAAAGATGCATCTCTTGTTATCACTGACAAATTTTAAGAGTGGCCAAAAAGAAAAGTAACTCTCCTAGTTTGCACATCATTCTTGGACAATATGATCCAGGAAAAAGAAAAAGAAAAAGAAAAAAAAAAAAACAACAACAAAAAAAAACCACACAAACCCCACAACTTAAGACTTTTGCTTTCTAGGTTAATCTAGAAACCGAGTGTCTCTCTTCTTCCATTTCCTCCATCCTTTTAAATACAGAGGCAGCACTAAGCAAGCAGCATTTACATCAGTAAAGCTATCTCCTGTTCACTTTTACCACTAAAACTGTTCTTCTATACACTGAACAAGTTAAATTTTACCATCAGTATTTCTGAAAGTATCTTGTGGCTTGGGTCAGCTATCTGAAAACCTGAATTTCCTAGTTTATCATCATATGAAGTCAAAAATTAACTTGGTGAGTGGAAGAACTCAAGTCCTTCAAAGAAAACTAGTTTTATATACAAGTTTCTAAAAAAAAAAAAAAATGATGAGGGAGAGGTTGAGAGGTTACAAGTAATAGCAGCCTTCAGTCTTCAGCAACACATTGCCTCCATATCACTTTCATATATTCAGTACCAATCCATTTGTTTAGAAACCAAAGATAGTTCTAATGCCATTTCAAGTTTCCTATGTAAAGCTCTCTTGAGATTAAGACAACAGAATACTGACCATATTTAGGGCCACTTTTAGGTAGGGTCAGTCATACAGGTTTGCTTTGATTATGGTAGAACAGTAGATAGACTAGAACTGTAAAAAGCATAAACAGTACAGCAGCTTGGAATGAGAGAACTCACTCTGGTTCTCCTATTTAGACACACTAAATCCATTTTTCATACCTTGCTGGTTAATTACATTGCTCTTACAGGCTCCTATCATTTGCAGCACAGTAAATTAAACTCAATCTCTTAATTTTTATATTCTATTTTCCTGTCTCTCCCACATCTTCTTCCATATTATACATACCACCTGTTGCATTGACTGACTTTAGCCCTTCGAAGCAGTTTCACTATTATTAATTTAAACTTGACTAATTTTTTTGAAGGGTCAATGTGCTTACTACAGGTTATTCTATCCACAATGCTGTGGTCTTTATCTGCCTCTTGGAACTCATTAGCTGCATTTGTGCAGCTGTGAACATGCCCTTTGTAAGATTTAAAGGCCTAATCTAACAAGACCTAACTTTATTCCCTGTCATCCAAAAAACAATCAATGAAAGTAATCAAGAACATGAAGTTAGGAACATACCTTACTCTCCACCAAAAATAGAGTGCAGCATAATCATGCAAAACAAAAACAAAAAAACCCAAACAACAACCAAACCCACAGACTCCTATTCAATTATAATGCATTATTTGACCCCCAAGTGCTTCTACAAAGAAACAGAAGAGTAATTGCTGACACACCTGTGTTACGTAAGAAAAGGAAGGTCAAGTTTAATATCTGAAATGCACTGCGTAACACCACCAAAAAAGGAACTGATTTAGTAAAAATTAATAAGGAGAGAAATGAAAACCACCACAACCCAAACTCATGCTTAAATGCACCTACATCTTGCTGGCATTTAAAAACATAGTTTGTAAATTGACTGTTACAAATAATCTGATTAGGTTAGTAATGAATAAACCTAAGCCTGTTACTATCAACATCATTAAACACCTAATCAGTATATCATGGTTATATCAAGCTCAGAAACTTTTAAGTTAACACTGTAATTCAAAACAAAAGGGTTAAAAAAAAAAAATATTCCAGCTGAGCTGTCAACATACTGAAATGCTCAAGATCAGGTCCTACATACATCATAGTATGTATTACACAAGGCTTTAATACAGTCTTTTCAGATATGAGCTAGCTTGAGCTGGTAGCATCTCCAAATTGAATAGTTCTCTGAACACTCCATCTTACACCTGAGTAACTCTCCAACTAAGCACCCGTACTAAGTCTTGACACATAAACCATATTCTTCCAGCATGTGACTGCTTAACATGCCAACAACAATATCTATGAGAACATTATTCAAATATAACAAAGGAATACATGAGTCTAGCTCTCAAAACTTACCTTCCATGCACATGTTAGACCCATCCTCTCAGAACAGCCCCCAAGCTGCTTACCGTCAACTCAGCCCTTTTCCTATACAAGTCATCATCATACTAACTCAGGTGTTCCCTCTCATCACCTTAATTTGCCCATCTACTCATCATGCCTTTTTCCCCATGTGCCAATATTACCACAGCCTTGGGTGTCAGCTTTCCCTCTAAATTTATGGATTTCCTCATATTTAACCATTTCCTTTGATCTCATTACAAGGCCTCAGCAACTACCTTGTCAATATAGATCTTTGTTCATACAATTTTAGTGTTACCCACAACCAGTGTTGATATTTTTCGTTCTCAGATCAACCTTTAACAACTTCCTATAATTCCTTTCTTTATAGGCACCACCCCAGATGATATGCATCAAACTGATTGAGTGTCCCGGGTGTTCATCCAGCACGACTTTCAACCTGGGCTTCTCTAACCAGATTGGATCAAGATAATATTTTGCCTGGTTATCTACGTCAATGTGTATCAACCTAGGAATAAACTGAATACAAATATACAGATACAATACAGATATAATACTTATTTGTATTTGATAATAATATTACAAAGATGGACCTGTTTAGATGTGCTCCCCAACCATCAATCCAATTATTCTGATTTTTAAAAGTCCTCTTTTCCACACTGCTCAATAATGTCACCAAATTCAATGACTTGCCTTACCCCATCTATGTTTTGTTTAGGGGTCTTTTTTGACTACAGCCCTTCCACTGTTGCTGAAACACAAGAATGTCAAAGGGCTCCTTCATCTCATGTGAGTCATATTCATCACTAAAACTCAAAAATAAAGGCATAAAAGAAAACTGAAACTCACAAAATAAAACTAAGAGCTTTACTATCTAGGTAATGTGTCATCGTTGTTTTCTTCCAAAGGTTTCTGTGGATTGAAAACACAGATTAAGTTTTCAATCTGTGTAATCTTTGCTCTGAGGTAAGATCCCCTCTTCCTACCAAGACTATTAGAGAAAACATATTTAACTTCTCTACATTAAAAAAAAAACCAAACACTGAGTTCAAAGAATACTCCTATAATCAAGCTGACAGGAAAAGATGAAAAACAAGCATCTTCTTTAAATTTAAGCAGCTACAGTACTACTTCTATAGAGCACTGAAGTCTAGTATCTGTCATGGATACTTTGAAAAGTACTGGTCCTTGATTTCACTTGGAGTACTTCAGTGTGTGTTTTGCAGGACCAAGTTCTAAATTATGAAATCAAAATTTAAAAAGGAACAAACTTTAAAGACTAGATTTAACAGGCACATATTTCTGATAACATCAACTTACAGTATGGTTTTATGTAAGAAATTTAGTTACTGACTATAACTTGCTTACATCATTCCATTTGCTGGTGTTAGGTGTGTAACACCATTCCTCTATGTTAGTCAGCATTTAAAATAAATGTGAAAATACAAAAAAAAAACCAAAATGTAAAGGCAAGAAATTAAATTTGTACATAGTGTATGCATGTACTAATATACTGCATTCAATAATACTGCATGTATGTATTGTAATAATGTATTTCATTCTTTTACAAAATTGTCACACCACATGCTTTAATAAAAAGCAGTTTAAAATTTTTATTTAGCAAAAATGGCTTTGCTTAACAGTGTTTTAAATATACTTTACTACTGAGTCTATTACTTTCAATTACAGTGATTTGATTTTAAAAGGGTACGACACGTATTTTAGAAAGAAAGAAGTTCAGTTTAAAGCCCTGTGAAATGAATCAAGTGAAAAAAGGTGCAATATTCAAAATTGCAAGTATCTAAACACTTTTACAGAAAATACTGCGTTCAAGAATTCTAAGACAAAAAGTCTTCATGGTTCACAGAAGCACCTGGAGAGAAAGGTGAAACCTCTCTGAGAATTTAAGATATAAACACTCAAAACCTAATTCCACTTGGTGCGATGAGGACTCATAAGAGGTATGATATGACTGTGATATAAAGAAAAAATGCTGTGGAAACTACTCTCATGAAAAGTGACCACAGCATGAGTGCTCTTCAATCCAGAAAATTAAAAGTTCACTTGGAAGAAAGAGGTAAAGAACCACTGTTTTGTTGGGTTTTTTTTCATCTGGTTGTATGCTTACTGTTAATTTCATAGCAACTGTAGGTGAATTTCCCCTTATAAATGTGTGAAAACAGTTAAGAACCATGAATTACTGTTTAAGAGTCTTAATTGATTTAGGTGCATAAGCCTGACCTAAGCCAAGAAAGCTTCAGGCTGTCACTCATTTATGCCAATTTTAAAAGCTGAACTGAGGTCCTTTTTCACATTATAACCTGTCTTCTTATCTACATTTGATGGTGTAACTAATCTAAATGAGATCTGACAGAAGGGATCCATAAATACCGCAGGAGGAAGGATGAATTGTTATGATCACTCTAAACAGAGAAGTGACCTCTTCAAGCGATAGCAGGGTACTTCCCCTTTGAACTGCAGAGAAGCAGCAGTCTATTAACAAGTTCTTCACTTATGTCTTTATGGATGTGAGACTTTATGTAGCACTTGCTGAATACTCTCTGTTCGCCTACTTCCTCAAATGTTCAATTCAGGAAGAAATATGGTGATACCATTTAAAAGGCAACTTTCTAGGAAAAACATTCAAAGAATGAGCTAACAAAAAAAAAAAAAAAAAAGAAGTTTGCTGCCACATTGCCAAGCCATAATATCTAGCCCTCCTCTTAGCAAACCTCTACCAAAGGTTGTGTGCAAAAATTAGGGAAACAGACACTTCATTTTTTAAGAAAATCCCTCTGCACAATTCAGGATGGTAGATACAGAAAGCAATAGGGAGATCTGGGAGCCATATGTGACTACATTTGGAAGGCCACGTGTGGATGTACAACTGCTACCTGTAGAATTTCATGGTCATATATCAGGTCTATGAATAATGTCAAGTACTACAGGAGAAGAAAACACTCTAAGTTCAAGTTTTAAAAAGTTCAGTATCCAGAAACAGTGAGCACTATACTGGGTTTCATGCAACATCTGCTTAGTAATTTTGCCAGTTGGACAGAAAGGAACTTTAAGGATAAAGATACGTAGGTTCTGCCTAGAGGATGCAGGTTCTTTCAGATATTTGCCAGATAACCTACCCAAGCAGTAGAAACATGGAAGCTGACACCTGAAGTCAGAACTGTCCCTTCCCACTCATCACCACAAAACTTGCTCTTACATGAAAATCACTTCAGAGAAGCCAAAGTTCCAGGCTGGATGCATATACAGGTAGGTTAATCTGATTCAGCAGAAGAGAAAGCCAGTTGTGATAGGCTCTACATCCTACCCAATTGCCCGCCCCCAAAATTCATAACTTCCTTACCACCTGTATCTCACAGGAAGAGAAGATAGAAGCTTTTACATACAAACATACCCAGCTGCAGAAAAGAGGGAAACAAGGACTTTTAACTCCACTGTGCAAAGCAGGCAATGAAGCACTACACTGAAGCACCACCATAACCTCTTGAGAACAGCTCTAGATACTCCAGTTCTCCTGGCATTATTGTTCTCTGCTGGAACTCCCTGCAGCTCAGTAGACACCACTACTTAAGAAATGCAAAACAGGAAAACTTCTTACACAGTGGGACCTCCAGGCTTGATTTCAGACCAAACACAGCTGTCCCATTTCTAGCACTGCTAAATCAGCTCTTTCCTGAATATGACTGGGACATGTCATCAAGTGAAACAGCACTGTCACAGAGAAAGCACACGACTGTTTCAAGTGTCCACTCCAGTTTGAAGGAGGGGGACTTGAATCAAGAGTGTCTTGACCCACTTATTCAGCTCAAACTAGAAACACACAAAACAAAAATGGCACATTACCAAGTTGCTTTAAACCACTTTTTTTCCCTAGGTCCCCTCTCCAGGATATATTTCACAGTCTGCAAAGCCAAAGACCACAAATACTGTCTCCAGTGTTTGTCCAAATACTGTCCTGCTCACTCCCCTGCGTCTTAAACACACCAGAAATTCTCCTGGTCATGAGCAGGCAAAGGAACAGAATCATGTGGGAAGTTACCAACGTGGAGAACCAGGGCCTTGAGGAAGAAATAGTAATCCTAAACTAGTTTTGAATGCGCAACCTGGCAAAACTTCTGACTGTCCATGCTAGGAGCACAAGCTCGCACTGCTTAAACATACTCCACTGAAATCTCTAGTTAGGCTTGGAGATACAAGTACTGCAGACATTAGAGAAGGCACTTGTGCTTCTCTGTGGTTTCGAAGTGTTGTACTCAGCTTGTCCAGAATTGTGCTGTGAGGTAGTAATCACTTGTATGCAATGCTGGGATGTTGCTCAAGTTTCGCTGTTTTCAGTTTGTCAAGCCTGAGTTGCTTTGGTTGTCATCTCCTTCCTGTCATCAAAGGTTGGCTACAGGCAGACGTTCTCCTGGCCTATAGCTAGAGTTTCATGAAAGCTGAACAAGAAGCATAAGAAGTTGCACACAGAGCTGACTCATGGCTGTTGGAAGAATCCACTCATAATCTAGTGGGTTTCTGTGATTTGGATGCTGAGCATGGTTGGACTTGGGAAAACATGAGCCCTTCTTTTTCTTTCTCCTCCCACAAGTTGTCCCTCTTGAATCTGTCACTAAGAGACCTATAATCCAAAATTCTGCATTGTTCAGGCCAGGAAAAGGGGAAAAAATTAGGTTAAGATTTGTCCATGTTGGTTGCCTGTGGCTGATAAAGAGCCTTCTGTTTAGAGCCAACAGACGGTCTGGGACTCAGTCTGCCACCGAGACTGGGGAAAAACACAGGGAAAGAAAACATCCTTACTTTCAGAGGCAGCATTATGTTTAAGAAGGTCTTGTACCAGCACAAAATGTATCAATATTGGCTCAGTGTTTACCCTTTAGTAGGCATAGGTGATACAACTGTGATTACCCATAACTACATAGCCAGCAGGCCAACAGACTGGCCAGCTGTTTTCCTTGGGTAACATGTTTCTCTCATCATCATTTTAACCAGCTAGTCTACAATGGGTTTGAGAAGAGACAATGCACACAGGCACCTTGCAATATTCCTGGCCTCCACACCCTTCCCTATGGGACACGGTGCAGTGCAGTAGTCAGAAGGTGGAAGAGAAACATAGAAAATTAATTGGATTGGATTTTATGGGTTAATATTGCCAGCACCTTGCATGCTTAAGAATGCTTAGATGTCTAGATGGGCCTACAGAAAGATGCAATGGCTTCAGATGTAGGCCTGAGCATACATCCTAGAGGATATAAAGCTGCATGCAGAGAGAAATTAGTCCTATAATTAACAGCAATTTCACCACAACTGAATTCAGATGCATAGTTTTAGACTGCCATCTAACATTTCCCTGTTCAAGAAGACGAATCCCAGCCTTCATGAAGGAATCATGGATAAAATTCTACATGCTTAGACACAGTCACAGCCTTCTGCTTTATTTAAATAGTATTTATGCCTACTGGACACAGCAATTAGAGGGTTACTGAAATTTGAATAAGATCATAAAGAAACAAACATTCTTTCTGCATGAATCATGCAAAAATCCTCCTTTGCTACTGAAACAGCCAACTGATATTGACTGCATTTAACCTTAATGTAGAGGAATGTAGAGTTTAGCTCTTTCTCTTATAGGTGAGGCCACAGTTTCTTCATAGCTCACTATTCTAAAACATGAGGTCTTCAAAGTGCCTTCTTTCCCTCAGCTTCTTCAGTTATTCAACTGCCTCCAAATTGTCTCTAGTGCTTATACACAAAGTTGCAATTGCCTTCTGTGTGACAGTAATAAGAAAGAGAAAAAAATAAAAAGGAAAATATATCCCGTTCTGTAATAAAATGGCACATTTTACTATCTTGCACAAAAGGCTGTTCTGTTGATCTTTTGTCATTCCAGGAATTCTGTACTGATTATTGAATAAATACTGTTGTATTATTAAATCTAGTCTATTTCCACTGGGACATGAAAGTGGACACCTTCTAATCAGGAACTCAGCATTTAATAGAGTGGGCCTTAAAAAAAAATCAAGAAACAATCAGGCTTCACTATTAGATGATGCTACTGTCTACCCAGGCAAACATTATTCAACTCTTACCTCTCATACATTTCCTGGTATGACCCTTGCTATGACTCTTGATCAAGTGAGAGAGATTAAAAAATGACACTCTCTGGAATAGGTCCACGATACCATGCCACGGAGAACAGTTTTGGAGTGACCTCTTCTTGCAACTTCCAGGGCGAGGTTAGAGGCAGGATGGAGATGAAGAGTTCTTTGATTATATACTCACTTCCTATTGCTCCCAGGTGATATTTCTCCATCAGTGACATCGGTTGGTTCTTAGGATTTTCTAGCTGTTTTCAGCCAATATGATCTTGACTATTCCAGTTGCCTGTGTTAGTTAGCCCTTACATCCAAGTCCAAAGCCTCTATTTGCTTCCCAGAAATACTCATTCCCATTTAAATCAGTAAGTTTTTACTGGCTTTATTCTCACATGAAATTTTTAGGATGGAAGTTATTTTTTCTCCTTTTACTACAGAACTGCAACAAAATAGGCAAAGCTTCTATTAGTTTTTGGACGCATTGCAAAAGAAAAATCAATATACAGTGAAATAACAGGATTCCAATTTATTACTAGTAGGAAATGGGAACCACAGCAATGAGTAACTGCGCAGTTACTAAACCAAAGAACTTCCTCATCTATTCCAGATTTAAAAAAAAAAATTAAATAATAATTCATTCCTTTAAACTTCCCTTTATTTCTTCTGGCAGCACTCTTACTAGTGTTGTATCAATACATACTTTAAAGATGGATGCAGAATGAAACATAACTTATTTCAAGTACCATTTATTATTAGCATCAAATGCTTACTGCCCATACACACAGCATCACTTTGACTTTAAACAATTAACCAGCTGGAAAATGGTTAGAGACATATGAATTCCTGATTCGGAAACAATTATTTCTTCAGCTATCTTCTACACAAAAATTCTACCTACATTTGTAGTTCTAATGATGCCACAGCCAACCCTATTCTACACGAGTGTCAACCCAGAGAACTCAGCTATAGCAGTCATCTTCAAACAGAAATATTAGTAGTAGTACCCTCTTTTCGTAACAAAATATGAAACTTCCGTAATTTTGTATTACATAATATTGTAACATATAATAAATCAGGTATAAAATAAATAGAATTATACACTGATTATTCACATTAACCCCGTGCAAGTTTGCCAATGACACTAAGCTATGTGGTTCGGTTGATATCTTAGAGGGAAGGGATGCCATCCAGAGGGACCTTGACACACTTGAGAGGTTGGCCAATGCCAACCTCATGAAGTCCGACCAAGCCAAATGCAAGGTCCTACACCTGGGTTGGGGCAATCCCAGGCACAGCTACAGGTTGGGCAGAGAAGAGATTCAGAGCAGCCCTGTGGAAAAGGACTTGGGGGTGTTGGTTGACGAGAAACTCAACACGAACCAGCTCCAGTGTGCACTCACAGCCCAGAAAGCCAATCGTATCCTGGGCTGCATCAAAAGGAGCATGACCAGCAGGTTGAAGGAGGTGATCCTGCCCCTCTACTCTGCTCTTCTGAGACCTCACTTGGAGTATTGTGTACAGTTCTGGTGTCCTCAACATAAAAAGGTCATGGAGCTGTTGAAGCAAGTCCAGAGGAGGGCCACGAGGATGATAAGGGGGCTGGAGCACCTCCCGTATGAAGACAGGCTGAGAAAGTTGGGGCTGTTCAGCCTTGAAAAGAGAAGGCTGCGTGGAGACCTCATAGCAGCCTTCCAGTATCTGAAGGGGGCCTATAGGGATGCCGGAGAGGGAATTTTCATCAGGGACTGTAGTGATAGGACAAGGGGTAACGGGTTTAAACTTAAACAAGGGAAGTTCAGGTTAGATATAAGGAAGAAGTTCTTTACTGTGAGGGTGGTGAGGCACTGTAATGGATTGCTCAAAGAAGTGGTAAATGCTCCATCCCTGGCAGTGTTCAAGGCCAGGTTTGACAGAGCCTTGGGCGACATGGTCTAGGGTGTGGTGTCCCTGCCAATGACAGAAGGGCTGGAACCAGATGATCTTAATGTCCTTTCCAACCCAAACCATTCTGTGATTCTACTATTCTATGTCCATATTAGTAGTTTCTGACAAAAGCTTCCTGACCAAAATGGGTAATTTTCTTTGAACAGTGCTTAGTTTTTCCAGAAACTTAAGTTTATACAACAAGTTTCACCAAATCTACATTATGCTTCACATTTTTAAAAATCACATGAATTATGAAAATCCAATTACTATTAAAATTCTGGGGACTGGATGACGATATGTAATTATATTTAATTCACTATAATTAGACTGAATTGCTAGCTAAAACATTTTCAACCTGGCGGGAATCAGATTCTCATCTGATTTACCTGGATATGTGTCAGTAATATCAGCTCCATTAATATCAGTATAGTTAATTATTCCCTTGTCTAACTGAAGCTCCAACATTCATGTATAAAGTCTATAGATAAGAGGAAAACAACCTACATGTCAAAATCAGACAGATCATTGCACTGATGTTCTGCTTTAAGGATGAAGAGTCATTGCCTCTGCTTTGTGTGTACCTAGCACATATTCCACATCTCTTCACGATGTAGGACTTAAAAAAAAAAAAAGTAATTAAAAAATAAATCTGAACAAAACAGGATAAGTAGATTAGACATTGGTTTTGTCCTTGGCAATCTATGCAGTTCCCATTCACTTTAGAATATAACTATATACCAGATATATGACAGATTTTGGTCTTTTCATTAGCTTGATGTTAAAGTATCTGTAGCAGGAAGCTATACAGTGTTCTTTTTCACAAAGGAGCGTAATACAGAATCACCACATACATACCACAGCAATAAGCTTTAAGAGAAATACTTTTGCTTACCTAACACATAGTTAATCAATTTCATGCAAGCAAATTGCCCTTCATCAGCATAAGCAAGCAGAATTTAAAGTGTTTTTTCTAATGTGAATTACTTTTCATTTGTTACGATTATATTTCTGTGGCCTTAAATTAATAAAATAAAATAAAAAAATACGCCTTTTCATTCTCTCTCCTGAAGTACTTAGACTGAAATCACTGCAAAGAATACGTATATTTTTTTCTTAACACAATAATGGATTTATTATGTTGCTTCATGCTCTGTACAGAAGTGTATTTTGATCTGACATTTCTATGCATAAACCTAAGTTATGGTCCAAATGTCACTTGAAAAAGACAGACTCTCAGTTGTGTCTCCTGCCCTCTCTCCCAGCCCAGTCTCTCCTTACAAAGACAGCAATACAAACACTCCACAGAAATGAAAGGAGAAACGCATACAAACTTCACTGGCAACAAACATCCCAGCAGCAACCTGCAAAAGTATGGATGACTATTCTGAGGGTAAGTAAATGGGAAGCAGGATCAGAAATAATACTGTTTGTCACTACTAAGTCAATCAGCACTTCCACATTTCTCACATGCAATGTACACAGACTCGCCATAAAAACTGCAGTGAAACTGTAGAAGCAGCTCTGTCGCTCCTTTGTGGCCTAGAGAAAAAGGATTTCATTTGCCGCACATCCAAAAAAATCCTACACATACCAGCACGCACTGTTTGCATGTAATCAGAATACACTGAAGAAGCTACAAACTTATATTTAGGCATCACTGAGGAAAACTAGTAATGGAGGGAACAGAGGCATGCAGATAGTTGGAAGTCAGGAAAATGTACCCAGAGTGAATGCCAAAATCTATTAAAATCATTTAAAGGTAATTGATGAAAGATGGCAAAGATGAATCATCAAGAATTGGGTTTTATACACTTTCATAACTCTTCCACTGCTTTGATAGTCTGTATAAATTGCTTCAAACTCTCTGGGTTGCCTATATGACTAAATGAGCACTTAACTACTGCTAGCTGCAATCCCAACTTCCATTCCCCCTGCCAGTTCTGCTCCTGGCTGGGAAAGAGATGGCTATCACAGAATCATTTAGGTTGGAAAGACCTTTAAGATCGAGTCCAACAGCTAAGCTAACACTGACAAGTCCACCATTAAACCATGTCCCTAAGTGCCACATCTGCACATATCTTTCATGGTGCATGCCTTCAGTAGATAGCAGGGCTTTCAAAAGCTCTCCTTGAATCTTACCTGTTTCTCTCAAAACAAATAGTCCATCAAGAGGTGAAAATTTCACATGCAAAGGTGATATCCTGACCTCTTTATAGTCAATGGCAAAACTCCTCATAGATAAGCAAAATCCTTGACCTTTCAATCAAGGTTCTAACACTGTTAATATCAATGTCCTCCTCAGCAAATTGTCATCCTGTCATTCCTGTCATCTTGTTTTGAAATCTGCATTTTCTTCATCACATTCCTCTGAACCGGTATCAATGACATGAAAAAAGAATGGCTGATCAGCTCTTAGAAGTCTCACCACATGAATAGGCTGGTAGTGCTCCAGTCATACATATCTCCCTGAAATGCAGTAAAACCCCTGGGTTACACACCTATTAATCATCTTAATCCTGTATCTTTTTCACTAATTTCTGATGAAAGCTTCTTGATGAAAAAAGCACTTACCAACTTCATCTTCTGGTCAAAGGGAAGCTTTGAACTCTTTTGTTCCAAGCAATTAAAAGATAGCAATAATCAGTAACAATTTCAGATCATGACTCATTAACTTCTTTCTTTCAGAGAGAAGAAAAACAAAAAAAAAAAAAGTCAAACCAGCCAGACGAAGGGGGATACAAGGTGTATGCAACAGCATACAGTAAATATAGATACGTCATTCTTTCATGAGACTCTGTGGAAGAAACCTGGATTTATCAAGAGCACTTGAGTATTCACTTTGATGCTTACTTCATTCACAAATCTTCACAGGAGACTAACATGTTTAAAATAGGAGAACTAGCACCTCTAAAAGATTTTACTCAGCTTTTCTTTGTTACATTATGTTCAACAGCTCTGTGTTCAGCACAAATCGTCCACCTTCAAGCAAGAAATGCACACATGCAAGAGGAATAGATTGCTAGGCTGCTAATGCAGACAGTATCCAAAGATTTAACCTAGATACATCATTTAGAAATGAAAATACCTTTCTCTGACTTATATCTTGATTTGAATTCCCCTCCAATCTATTCACTCTTTTCAGCTCTGCAGCCCTGATTGCCACAGGACTGCATCTTGACCATGTCTTCCTGCTTGCTGTTGGCAAGACTGAATTTCACTTCCCCACTGCTCTCTATTTACTCTGATTTACATTGAAAGAGAGCTGATCACACAGAGGTCAGAAAGGATCCAGTGGCAACCTCCAGCTAGATCTGGTGTGGATGATGGAGGTCAGCAGGACAGACCTAACCCACATAAGTCTCTTTATGAATATCATATTGAATATCATTTTCTGTTCCAACTCACTGATTTTTCAGCATGTTTTCAGAGAATATATATTTATATACCAAATAAAACAGCTTCAACTCCAATAAAAAAATATCAAAATTCCATTTAATTAATAGTATGGCTTATTAATCAATGTTGCTTATATTGTCTACGAAAAGAGGAAACATAAAAGATTAAAGTGGAAACTATATTTATTGTATATTGCCAGCATATTCCTCTAAATTTAAGCTATATATTAACAACTGAATAGTTAGCTAGCTATGAATTGGGTAAAATGCCAATAATTCATTTTACACACTAAACACAGTATGTGCATGCTGATAATTTTCCATTTTGAATTTAGTGTTTAATTTTTTTTTTCCTTGGGAATCTTACATTCACGCTTGCAGTTCACCCACCTCTTGTCAAAGCAAGGTTTCAGTTTGATAGTTAGACACCCTGGAGACTTAATGATAACTGTCAGAAACTTGAATAATTAGTTTTGTATAATTAAAAGCCTAAACATACAGAATGTCTGTGTCATGTCATTTTCTTCATATGGTTCTATAAAGGAGATATCTTAATGCATGTGAAGTGTTTTAAAATAAAAATTCAATGTCACATTACTTCCTACTCCAAAATAACATGATTCAAGAACTTTTCTGGTAAGAACTACTGAATAAACTGTGTTTCTATGTAAGCCGCAATGATAAATTCTTAAAAGCACATAACAGCTTGTATTAATTTTATGGTCTCAAGACAGTACAGTTCTGCTCAATGCCTTATTCACAGATTTTCAGAATCTTGTGCTATTTACTATTTGGTAGATCTACCAATATGAAGTTTTAGGTTTCCCCTTCACTTAAGCATTAGACCTCATCTGGAATACCCAGTAACTGAAAGATGCCTGCTCCTGAATCCATCAAAGCAGTCAGGGGCTGGAGCACTTGGCCTGTGAGGAGCTGAACAGGGCTGAGCTTGTTCAGCTTTAGCTGGAACCTAACATCATCCTGCCAGCACCTAGGAGGAGGTTACCAACAAGACAGAGCCAGGGTCTTCACAGACATGCACGGCACAAGAACAAAAGACAACAGTCATGAACTAAAACTGGGAGGTTATGAGTCAACATAAAGAAGAAAAATTGGATATAAGGCTATGAGGATAATTAAGTATTGGGTCTGACTGTCCAGAGAGGTTATGGAATCTCTTTCCTTGGAGGTCTTCAGACAGAAGTGAACAAATGCCTAAGCAACATGGTCTGAATTCTTAAGTTGACTCTACTTTGACCAAGAGGTTGGACTACATACCTCCTGAGGTCCCTCCCAACTTGAATGCTTCTGTGATTTGGTTTAATCATGAGCATTGCAAAAAGTTACAGGAAATGAAACTTCCAGTTAGACCTGAATACATCCTAGGACACATTAGTCAAGCCGTTAAGAGATCAAGTATAACCACCCTTAGCCAAGGCACTAATGAGATTTCCATGGATACAGACTACCAGTCTGGTCACATTTACCAAAGAAATATAAATTCAGATTGAAAAGGATACGGAGAAGGACACAAAGATATCTGGAGGAATAGAGATATTCTTACATGAAAATAAACCAGAAGAGTAAACTCAGGCTGACTAAGCGAAGGCTTAGCTGATGTATGATTTCTGTTTGAACAAAAAGTAAAACTAGGAAGGTTATCAGATAATTTTTATTTAAGCAGGTATAAATCTATTAGCACACATACCTAGACTTCTCGTTACAAGTCTGTAAGCATCTTTACATCCCTTCTTGATTTACTTGCAGAATTTTTAGCTGATGACATGCATCAACTACCATAATAAAATTTTCTTGGGAGCAGGAAGAGACAGACACAGAAAAAGGGAAAGGGAACTAAAAAAGCCAAAGGAGAAAACGGAAAGGGGAAAGGCGTAACTCCTTCCCGTGCATAGTCAAGAAAAGAACTGACAGGGTCTCCCTAGTTAGCATCCTTTCCCAGGTGTCCTCTCCAGCACCTCAGGTGGTCCACCACACTACTTTTCCCATAGAAACTATACAGATTTCTTCACGATATGTTCAAATTCCCTATTGCCTATCCCCACTTAATGATGCTATTAACACTGATTGGAGTAGTCTTTGATAAGAGGCTGGTGTTGCAAGCAAACTGGCCGTTAAGCTTTGCATACGTCATTAGGTAACGCTTCTCAGATATTTCTCTTTCTCCTAATTCAAACTAAAAACTGCGAGAAACAGTGCAAGAAAAGGATGGTGCAAATGAGTGAATCTTACACCAGTGGCAATTACTTCCCATGGGAAACCTGACATAATAGTAGTATCATGGTGTGCAGGTGGAAGGCCATAAGAACAGTATGAGACCAACAGCAATGAGGACAGCAAGGGAAACATTGCCCCAGCAGCTTTCGTGAAAGGTTACAGAGCTGCAGGGGAAAGGCAGAGTGCGAAGCTGCAAATGGAACACCCTTGGCATTGCAAAAGGTTGAGGCACCAAAGCCACTGTGCAGCACACCACCTTCTGTATGGATAAGTTCAGGCTCACGACTCCTCACATCTTGCACGCACACAAGACTGACTTATCCTTCAGGGCTGCCAATTTCTCCAGTGGACTGGGCACTTTTCACGCCACTCATTAGACAAGGCCTTCTCATGCTCAGCCTAAGCCATATACAGGAATCGAGTTAAACAAATCCCCAGGAGTGATAGTCATCCATCCTAGAGAAAGAGCACTCTGCATCTTGAACAGAAATGAACTTAAAATGAAGATTGAGAGTCTCAGAGAAGAAACGGAATGAAGAGATACAGAATCCAGCACCATCTACTCCAAGACTGAAGAACTAGGGACAAATAAAAAACATACAGTAATTAGTTATCTTCCTACAGGCACTTCGAAGCTAATTTCATTGAAGACCATTTCATTTCCTTTAACAAAGACAGTTTAGATATGCAACAGCTTTAAAACCAAACTATTCTGATAGTTACGAGAAATTATAAAGAAACTTTGACCGAGTTTCATAATTTGTGAGTAATAAATGTTAACATTTATATTGAAAACCACCATTAACGAGAAATTACTGGATAATAAGAACACATACTTGTTTCCTACTACCTTCCCAACTCATAATGTACATAATACATTGCATTAATGCTAAGACAAGTAAACATCTCATCTTGAAGGCTGTTTAACAAAAGGTTTCGATCACTTCCTCATAAAGAGATTTCTAAATTGCACCATTTCACTCTGCCGATCTTGAGGGTGTAAGAAAGTATGAACACTAAAATCTAATCAAACTAAAGATTTGTTTAGCCCAGTATCTTGGCTCCCAATGCCCAAGAGCAGATGAGTAAGGAGAAGTAAGGAAGCACAATGCAACCATGTAATGGCACCTCCTTGGAACACTCAAAGTATCCAGTACATTTGCAAGTTGGAGATATTCTGATCCAGAACCATTATTTGTCTGCTTTCTAGCTTTTGATACATTTTTCATCTAGGAATTTGTCTAAATCATTATTGAACTTGTGTTAACTTTCTGCATCAACAACCTTCTTCAGCAAAAAGCTACATAACTATATATTGTATAAAAACAGAGAAGCATGGAGAAGTTTTGGTATGTCTTCACTGGAAAGTTACATCATACCTTATAGCTGAAAGCATTTTAAGATGGCCTCAAAGTACCAAAACATTATTTTTGAACAGTAGGTAAGTACTGTTTGGCTGTAATTTTTAAGCTGCTTGAAGATGAAGCTATAGATTAACATGTGTGAATAAACTTCATAATATTATAGAAGTTTCAATAAGAAAGTCAACACTAGTGCAGCCTTACCTGGCATGCGCTCACATTCACAATGCATACATTCCAAGTAAATTGCATCAAATAAAGGACAAATTACTTGGTCATATAAGATAATCCTAACCTAAAAATTCAAAAACCAAAAGGAGCAAATGAAATGTAATCTCATCAAGTAACGTTAGCTTTAAAATGCCTTACTCACATACCAGTTTCGCTAAACAATCTAACCTTACGTGATTCAGTAATGCAACTTTCTTGGGGAAAACGAAATGCTTACTTCTCTGGAAATCATTGCTGAAACCCTGAAGCATGACAAATAGTTTTTAACATGGAATAGTCCAATGTTCTGTCTTTACAGCAGAATTATCTTTAATTCAACCCATCAAATGTATTATGTACCTTCCTACTTAAATGCAGCAACAGGAAAAAAAAAAAAAAAAACATTTTCCTATTCACTTTTGAAGAGTCTGGAAAACTGATAAATACTCATTAACTTAAATTTCTACAGAAAATTAATTTCACGCAAACATGATGCATACAGGACACACCATATAATCCTCAGCAAATCTGGCCCAAACATCTGTAAAAGGGAAAAATCTCTCACTCCTGAGGGTACAGTAACCTCTCTCAGCTACATGATTCAGCTATGACTACACTGTAAACCAGAAGTAGTCTATTGCAGTTTGTATACATATACTCCAAGTAGTTTTAAATTATCTAAACTGAATATTGATGAACATGAAACAACAGCAGTACACAGAGCCTGGTAAATATATGCTTAGTTTACCATTTTGGAGGTGACCAGGTTACATCCCAACTCTTCTGTCATTTTTCACTGGTTATAGTTGTTCATACACACAGGATATGATTATCTTCAAAACTACATTTCTCCTACCTACCAAGTATCAGTTGAATACTAAGAAACTAACTACCCAACTACATTTAATCAGGCCCAGTATTCATGCTAATTCATACCAGCATTTGTATCATTTTCATGATGGGTAAACATGAATTCTACCAGTATTTTCAGTATGTAAATGACATTTTTAACAGCAACTTCCATGGAACTATCTCAGGTAGTGAGATGAACAACTGAAAATTATTTTCCACTTTAAATGATTTTTAGAAAGCACATAGTTTTTATAACTGAATCTCTTTTTAATGTTATCTTCTATTAAGAAATTAGAAAATATACATGCCACTGAACCACAATATTGCCTTTTATTCCCAGAAAAATTTTAATAGGAACAACTGCAGCAAATGAAGCATGTACTGGGACTTTCAGCAGTGAAGACACAATTTCACTTTTCTTTTTAAACTGCTCTGGGCACAGGAAGATGGTGGTAAACAGAAGATACACAACAGCTTACAAAATACTGTTCCCATTTCACCCTGTACACTGCTCTTCATTTGTGGAAAAGCAGGTTAATGGAAAAACAAACACTACTCTTCAAAACTGGCATTTTAACATCAGGTTGAAAATATCTGGGTGTATTACACATTCACGTAGACTTTGACACCAAAATACAAAGGAATCTGACACCCAGAAGAGTGTTCTAGGTAGGCTTAACTAACTCTGGTGCTGCACTTGCATCAACTCAGTCACCCAGTGGTTTTCTCACTTTCAGAATTCTGAACCGACGATGACATTGTCACACAAAAGAGAGCCATTTCAGTATTTGTATGAAGAAGCTAGGACCAGTCGTAGGTAAATACGACCAAATTCAGCTTTTCTCTAGGGCCATGACATGTTTTTTCCCCAATGTTTTGGATCATCTCTCTGCCATCATAATGAAAAAGAGGAGTTAAAATAGTGTCATTGACAGTGGAAAGTCATGTATCATTGAGATATTTCTTTCATACAAATAACCATGCAACTGAAATGTACGAAGGCATGGAACTGCCTTTGAAGACTGCGCCAGTATTATAACAGAGAACAAGCCTGCATTGCTCTCTGAACAAAGCAGGCGTTCTGGGTACAAAACATACGTAGGCAGGGGCCACTGATACAGTAATGCATTGGACATGAGGAAAAAAAAAAAAAGAGAAACATTTAATAAGAAGATAATTTTAATTATCTTCAATAGATCTAGGGAAGGTGCTGGGGAGCCAGAGGGGGGATGGAGGAGAAGAGATGACAGAGGGGAGATATGGGAGGGCATTTGTAAAACCTTAATGTGAAATACCTCCCTTTTTTCCTCATGAGCTCTCAGCAGAGCTTACAGGCCTTTGTGAGCTTGCAAATTAAATCCTGAGTAACTGTCACAAAACTATTCTTGTGTCACAGAAAATAAAATGTCAAGAAACTAAAGCTGACAATGTTGAAAGACAAATATGTTTAAAATTCCTCAGTTTCTGTGTCAGCACTTGTTTTGCGCTGTTTGTGACAGAGATTCTCAACAACTTTTGCATCAGAAAAGAACATTCATGCATTTTCATATGTCAATAGGTCTCCACAATTTGCTTTGCTGCTTCTTTCTCATCGTTCAGCTTGTTTTAAACATTTCTCCCCTATTAAATCCTCATGTAGTCTAGCAGTGGTTTTAGACCTCTTCGAACCACTTAAAAACACAAACTGCTGTGAGCTCAGGGTAAATCTTTCAAAGATGAATACACATTTTGTGAATTACAAGTAATACCTGCTTTTTCCTCCGTAACAGTGATGAGCACGGATGACTACTGCCTGCTATTATATGCCATTTCAGATCAAAATCGAGGCATTTTATGCGAGTCAAAACAACTGTTCCCTTACTGGAAACCACCCAAACGTCCAATGCCCAGCGCTGCAACCCTGGAACCTGCCCTACCGGGGTGCATACACCGAACATGCAACTGCACAGAACTCTGTCCACGCTACCCCAC
>NW_009927823.1:70016-99113 GCF_000696875.1 Nestor notabilis | reverse complement strand
TGAAACTAGATGATCTTGAGGTCCTTTCCAAGCCGCACTATTCTATGATTCTATTTGGGGTGCCAGACCAATTTCCATTTCCTTTTTTGAAAGGCAAGTAATATCAAGGGAGGAGTAGATACTTAGCAAAAGTTGCTATGGTTAAGATGGGTTTCTAACTGGATAGTGAGAAGCCAGAAATACATATTATGATTCCTGAGACATCCCTATTCTCTGCCCAGTGCATGCTTCCACTGCTTGGTGTTGTCTCTGAGTGTGCTTCAGCCAACATTATTCACTCCTGCTTTGTTACCAAGAGCCAAGTGCTTACTGGCTTTTCCACAACTGATCAAAACAGAAAGAAATCAACAAAACTACACCACCTTTTGGTTCAAGAAGAGTGAGAAGAGCGAAAGCAAGCAGCATTGTGCTCTACTGTGTGCCATGGTTCATGCACAGATGCTCAAAAGCAAGAGCAGTTACCTAACTCAGACTTGGAGATCAGAGCTTCACAAGACCCCAGGCCAGTGAGCAACATGACCCTGCTCTGCTTGTCTCTTGTCTAATGGCCTGGAAACATCACGTGGCAGGTCAAGATGCTGCTTTCCACTGTCCTGCTCACTGCCACAGGTAGAGCTTCCTGTTCTCTGCATCCCACTCTTACCTTAAAAGGCACTGCAGATTTATAGGAGTCAGGCACTTCCCAGCTCAGCAACACAGACGTTTTCATGACGGCATTGACGCGGAAGTTCTTAGCAAACACTGAAATGAAAAACAAGATTTTTGAGCACTGTAAGACCAAATCAGGAGGGAGCCAGGCAGCAGCTCGGTTCCAAGTCTCTCTTTGTCTATCTCAGCAGCAGAGGTCAAACAGTTCAGCTACAACAGAGAAGTGAGATGAGGAGAAATGAGCAGCAGCCTTTTTTACCAAGTCTCCAGTCTCCAGTGGAGTTCTGCTTTTTGACTATAATTTCCACCATCACAGAAAGGAAGTCGCACGCTTAACCGTAGTGTTCCTCTCTCCCCCTTCCACTCACACTCTCTTTGGCCGTTTGCCGTGATCAAAGAACAGTGGTGCTCAGGTACTGGATCTGCAGATCATCCTACCCAGCTGCCTGCTCCAGTTCAAGCAGGAGCCTTTCATGTACAGACAAAACATCAAAGTGTGCCTGTGGAGCAATGAAGGCAATTAAGCTACCACCAACGCCCCTCTTTCCCCAAATGGCAACTTTAAGGAAACCTTTGCTGAGCGTCCCCTTGCCGAACTAGTTTTAGACTAGGGAGCCACACAGTACCTGATCTCATTAAGTCAGAGCAAGGGGAAGTGTAGCCTCATGAACTGAAGCAAAGGCCCCTTGCTTGCTGTTAGGGCTTGTTAGATGGGCACTTACCTTGCTCAACAGGCATGGTCCGGGACTGGATGCTGGGGCTGAGTGGCCCAACCCCCTTATTGGTGCGGGCCCTCACTTTGATGTCGTAAGTGGTATCAGGCTTCAAATTCGTCAAAGTGATACTTGTATCCTTGGTGATGTTAACCAGGTCCTGCTGGCTATTTATGTCCCTGTATACCACTGTGTAGTTGACTATCTTGCCGTTTCTTTCTGCCAAGACTGGAGGGTCCCATGCAACTTCTGTGGTGGAAGTGGTGAGACCCACCACACGCAGGTTCTGTGGGAAGCCGCTTGGCACATCTTCTGCAGTAGTGATCTCCTTCTCAAACTCCTCTCCTGGGCCAGCTCTGTTCTTGGCAGACAATTTGAAGAGGTACGTGGCCCCCTTATGCAGGTTGGTCACAGTGTAGTGATGGTCTCTCTTCCCAAAGTCTATCGTGTTCATCTTTTCCTCATCAAGACGTCTGTACTGCAGCCTGTAACCCAGCAGCTCCCCTACCATCTCCTTGGGTGGGTGCCACTGGATGAGGGCTGTGTTCATGGCTGTCGTGCTAATCATCATGGTGGGCTTCCCCGGGACTGCAACATAAACACACAATGACCATCTATAGCCTGGAAGGAGGGCAAGGAAGGACCGCTTCTGTGCTGCTCAGTCCAAGAGGATTGAGGAAAGTGGGAAAGTTCAGATAACAGGGTGAAGAGGACGACAGACAATTCACATGGATAAGAGGCAGACTGACCCTAATCCGGTGATGAGGGAAGCTGGACTCAGCCAGCTTTTGGCTGCCATTTAAACAGGGAATAAGTTCAGCCATATCCAGCCCCAAAATTCATCCCCTTTTATAGGAAAGATTTAAGGTACCTCAAAGCATCACATTTAACTCAGAGAAGATAGGAATCCCGTCCTCCCAATCAGTGGTCTTCAGACACTCCAGCTAGTGTGCAGCACCAGACCATGCTGGCCCCAGTGCACTGTACCACAACAGACACACAGAAGCCCATGTCCAGCACCCTGATCTGTCTGGAGGCAGATTAATTTCATCCTGAAACCTTGCAGTTTTACCATGTGCAGAGGCAGCGAGCAGAGCTGGGCAGGCTGTTTGCCATCAGAATACATTTTGGTTTAGCTGATGAGCAGATTCATGATGTCAGTGTCGATGTGAAAGGTGAACACAAGCGTTCCACAGGATTTTGCTTATGCTGCACAAGTCAAGGGGTGTTGTCATCACTGGTTAGGAACTGACGGTTTTAAATTGGTGGTTTAATACCTTGATCTCCTTCAGTTAAAAAAGGATGTGTCTTCGCTTCACATCAGCTCAGATTTGTAAACAAATCAACTGATAGGGAAGATACTCAGAATCAAAGGGAGGGGGCCACTGATATGAAAATGAAAATGGGGTTGTAGCCAAACTTAGGTAAATAAAATATCCTTGAACAGTTTTGAAATGTATGAGCCCACAGATGAACACAAGAAAAACGTATCTGACAGAATTATGCCTCGATTTTGCCATCAGAGGGCGATACCAACACTCCCCTTTGAGGTCAAACCTGCAGACAAGCCTGTACAAAGGCAGCTCTGGGGTGGTTCTGTAGATAGTTAAGACATACAATTACATTTTCACTGCCACTGCCATCCTCCTTGCACTCATAAGACAATGTCTAAGAGCGGCTGGTATTAAGGGACACATTATTTTCAAAGCTGATTCCAAATATTAACTTCAACTGTGCATCATAACATGGGAAGACCCACTGTGGTTTACAGTGCAACACTGGTATGTTTAGGAAGCTTTTCCTGTTTATAGGACAGCTGCAGCAATGTGATGAGCAGAGCATACATCATGGCGAGGCACAAGGGAGACAGCATTTGAGATTGTGACAGTGGAAACTACCTCTGGAGCTCCCCATATGCAGTGCGGAGGAGATGGCAAGCTGTTCCCTGCTTAAAATCACCAGGAACAAACGCTCTCAGTTTGCACAAGCTGCATTCCCATAATAACAAGTGGTAAATACTGTTCCTGTGGATGGTGTGAGGAAGCAGCAGGATTATCAGTTGTAGGACAAGTCTAGTGAGTGGAAATCGTGGTCAAGACAATGTCAACTAGTTGGTGCCACCGCCAAAGGCAAGTTTGACCGCATCCGCAGGAAAGCACCTGATGAAATCCTGTGTGCCCCTGCTCCAGGCCGAGGCTCCTGTGTTCCACTAGGCACAGGGTACAAGTCTCTGCTGACACTGCAGAACCAAACTGGCTGGGATCACCAGGACCTAGAAGTTGTGTCCGCAGCACTCCTATGGCAGGATTTGTTGCATTCCAGATTTTACCACGGCTCTAGGAGCAGCTGGGCTCAGCTACGTAAGCCTGGGGAGACAGCAGTAGCAATGGCTGGGGGGGAAGCTGAGAAGCACCTCTGAGGAGCCCTCTGTGCCAAGAGCCATCCCCGACAGCACTGTAGTCACCACAGGAAGCAAGAAATGGCACTTCTCTATGGGAACAAGGTGAGGACAGGCCATAACTCCAAAGCTGAGGGAGGGCCTGGACTTTCAGGCTTCCTCTTTCCAGGTTTCTGGCCTATGCAGATGAGCTCAGACCCATGAGTTTCATTGCTCTCTCACGGGCCCTGGCAGTGTCTGTCCATCTGGTTGCTGTACTTTGCTCAAGTGATCCAGTGGCAAAGCCTGTAAATAAGGGCTGGAGATCACATGAGTATGTGCCTCTGTAGCATCTCCAGCCCTCTCGCTTTCTCCTGTACAGGTGCCTTGGTCATACTTCCCATGCCTCTTGGGAGGTTTTACTACGACTCCTAAGAGGCTGTGGCATCTGCTCCCCACACTCACCTGCCCCTGTGGTGGTGATGACTTTCGGCTTGCTGCGGGCACCATCACCTTTGGTGGTGTAGGCAGCAACTGTGACGGAGTAGGTGGTTTCCGGCAGCAGGCCTCCAATGACTGTCTCCTGGGAGCACATCCACGAGGCAGAGAAGGGGCAAATGAGAAGAACAAATACGTGTTACCGGAATGAGCAAAGGAGGGCACTGGGGTCAGTGTCTCGAACAGCAACACACCAACACACTCACTGATCCACACTCATGCATTGTACTCAAGCACATATCTCGCACAGCCAGCAAAGAATTGCTGCCACTCCAACACTCATCCGCCTCATTTCAACCCCTGCCTCTAACACTTGGCCTTTCCAGGGACCCACCAGCAACCTGTGTCAGCAGCTCTGCTCTCCCACGGCTTCTGCCAAGAGCGAGATCTGCTCCAGACAGTCCTGTGTGAAGCCTGAGAGTTAAGAGGACTGTGGAGCTGTGAACCAGAGCAAAAGCCAGTTCAGCTGGCTGGGGAAATCTCTTGGGGGCTAATTTGGGGATTTTTAAAGTTGTCTTTTGCAGCAGAGCCGCAGGGGGCACAGAGAGGCAACGCACGGTCGGGGGCCCCAGGCAGGGAGCACCTGCAGTGCTACAGCAGTGTGTTCACCTCCTTGCCAGGCACAGCACTGAAGGGATGGGACAAGGTCAGCTCAAGGCACTGGCAAGACCTGGAGGGAAAACCCTGCTCTGTGGGAGGTCTGGGAGGAGGGCAGACTCGGCAGGGTGCTAGCATCCCTGCATGTTCTGGCTTCCTCTGGGCAGGAGGAGGGCATGGCTCTGCACTTCAATTTGAGATCAAAGAGGGGAGCATGACTCCTCCCTCCTGGCCTCCAGCAGCAACATGACTTTTGCCAAGTGTATCTGGCCAGGCCTGCAAACGAGCAAGCGCAGTGAGCTCAGCAGCTCACAGAAGCATTCTGTGAGCTCAGGGCAGGTACCCCTCACTGCATTCATCTGTGGGTATTGTAAAAGTGACCAGGGCCATTAGCACTAATAACCCATCAGGTCAGGGAGCAACAGACAACTTGGCTGGAAAAGAGGGTGGGGAAGCTTTTGGAAAGGAAGCAGAGGTTCCGGGTTGGTTATTTACCCTTTCACACAAGAAGTGCAGCGATGGAGAGGGACAAGGCAGCATGGGCACTGTTAAGAGGCTGCTCCAGGGGTCTGATCTCTGCCCAAGGGATCCCTGTCAGCTTGAGGGGAATGAAGGGTGCTTGTGGCTGCTCTCAGAGCACAGCCAGTCCTCCCATCACTCACTCACACAAACATGCACACTATTAAAACTGCTGATTTCCAGTCAGCACTGCTGGTTCAGGTTACCTGCCCAGGCTTACTCATCAAAATCACCGTGTTACCATTGCGGAACCAGCCAGCCCAGGGAAAAATCAACAAGCACCAACAAGAACCCCGCCAAAATCACCGTGTGAACCAGAGTTCAATCCCAACTCCGCCCCTGCAGCAGATTGTGTGTGCAGGTGAGTGGACGCGCAGTCCGATCGGTGCCAATGGACCCGCGGGGGAAGCACTCACACAAAACCTGCAGACTCTGAACATCCCAAGAGAATTCACTCCTCCCAAATCCATGCAAAGAGAAATTCTCACGCAAAAGCATGCCACCAGGAGCAAAGCAAGCGAGCTGAGAGGAGGGGAAGAGAGATGAGGGATGGATGAAAGAATGTCTGATTGCATAATGTAAACACAGTGCTGCCATGACAAAGACATTCTGTGCAAGAATCCTCCGTAAAAAGCAGGAGGAGAAATGCATTGTGCCAGGGAAACTCACAGTAGGGCAAATAATTGAATTGCTGACTCTAAAAAGGTCATTTTCCAGTTTGTTCCTCCAAATTTATATTTCAAAATTATGTGGGAAAAATTGGATTTAACTGTTTAAATGTGATTGTTTCCTTATTACGATCTGTGTTTCAGCCAAAGGTCACGGTTGAGAGTGTAGTTATTTTTCATGACTACGATCAATGTGGTTTAAAGATTATATATCTAATTTTACCATGTAACTTGGTGGGCCAACTACTGCAGAAAGTAGGATGCACCTCCCGAGTTGATCACTTGAGCCTGCCTAAAACTGCACTGCAACAAGCTGGAAATACAGATTATAGGAAATGTCAATTGCTTTTCTGCATTTAGTAGCAAGCTAAATGCCAATTTTCTCTGGATTTGCTGCTTGTGGAAGGCTTCACAATGTAACTCTCCAGCCTCATTAAAGGAGTGAAAGGGATGTTTTGACAGCACTGTGTCTACAAAATTTACGAATCGATTTACCAAACCCCTCCTTTCCAACCTGGAATCCACACAAGTGGTACTTACGTGGTCGACGGAGTCCTCAGTTCTCCACTGACGGGGGGAGAAAGGAAGGAGGAGAGAAAAATGGAGACACAGAATTTTAAGGGGCAACGTGTAGGAAGGGGATGACGATGACAACAGCAGGGGTTAGCAGGACTGGGTTGGGGGGATTACAACACTTATACATAGAGGGTCACTTGGCACAGGCTGTGCCAAGGGAAGAGGTGGCATAGAGCAATTTTCTACATGCCGCTAGCCTGCACAGTAGGTCTGAGATCATTCACACAAACAGGGACAAACAGCTTCCTTCTTGTATGGACAGAAAAGTCACCACTTCCTAACTTTGTAGTCCTTTCCCCTTCTGGCATTGGGCTATTCTGCTTCTTCCACAAGTAGAACAAGAAGGGACAGCTTGTACCAACAAGGCTCTGCAGCTGACTGCTGTCCTGCATGGCACACAACAGATCTGTGGGCTGATGTCCAGTTTCTGCCTTAGTGATCCTTCAGCCACCATCTCTTGTTGAGAATGAAAGACTTCAACACACAAAATTCAGAGGGCACTCTCTGCAGGGAAGCACCAATGCAACATTTACAGAGCTTCTCTTTCCTGCATCATTTTCAAGAAAACGCTCTGGGGACCTCAGAAAACCGAGAAGAGCTGCACTCTAAGCTGCTTCTCCAACAAAGCTGTGTGTCTTGGAGCAAGGCTTGAACTGTTGCATATACTGAGGAAACAGCTTCTCACTTACAATTACACAACACCAAATGGCAAACACTTGTTTGGCAAGAGCAGCCCTGCAGGTAAGACTTTTACACAAACTATTTCCCAGCAATAGCTCATGTGGATTCCCAGCCATGGCAGCTCAATTAGGGCTCTGAAGAGGGAACATGCAGGTTTCTGGCTGGATTTGGGGTTCCAAGACATCAAAGCTGCACTGGGGTGGTGAAACAGACCTTGGCTGCTGCCACGCATGCCTGTAGCACTGTTCTTTGTGGTTGATGCACCAAAGGAAGGTTTGCAGAGATCATAGCGAGCTCTCTCAGCCAAGGTGATGTGTTCCATCTCAGGTTACTAAATCTGCCTGGAGGAAGCACTGGTCGATAGGTTCAAGCATAGAGATGAAAGTGGAAGATAGGTATTATTGCCCCTGACTCACAGTGTGAGCCTTGGCAGGCCTTTCTTCTGAGCCTGAGCTGCCAGCTGTGAAATGGTGCTCAGATACTGACTTCCCTGGGACACCAGGAAGCCCAGCTAATGCTGCTGAAGTGCTTGGGAACCTGCGGGTGCAGCAGTAACACTAAATGGCATTAAGGCTACAAGTTGCCTTTTGTACTCAGGCTATTTGAGGTGGCTTTCACAGGCTGCAACCTGTCACAGTGGCAGAGTACTCTCCTCAGCAGTAAAATACATGGCATACCTTCTAAATATTTGTTATTTTATTCTCTAAATTCAGAAAGAAGCAGATATTGGAGAAAAATTCTTCTAAGACTTTATTATAGTTCACTTATTTGATGCCATGAGACTGCAGTAAAATTATTCCCCTACACCATGTTAAAATTTAATTTCATCGCAGAGGTCAAGTTGTCCCTAAAGACTTCCTATAAAGCCAAAGCCCTCATGACGTATTATGGTCACCAAAGGCCCTCTTTCCACATACATCTTGGTGTTATTATTTCCAGTGTTGCATGCTTAGCTCAACCCAAGTCACTGCTTTCGATGGACTACCCACACGCCAGCCAGCCCACACCGTTGTCAACAGGCACATTCTCTGCCCTGCTGATCTAAAACCTGGCAGAAGTCTTGCTACAGGAAGGGTATGAAGCTGGTAGCTCTTTCTCCCAGATTTCTGCTCCAACACCACATCCCTGGTGGATGGGGGCCATGTGGATGTTAACACCCCAACCTGCCTTCATGTAGCTGCACGAGCAGAAGGTGACACCCCAATGCAATGAATAACAGAGCATACCTGGGCTCAGGAGGCTACTGCATATCACAGCCCACCCACACCTCAGCAGGGAGTTTATCACCTATCAGGATTTTAGACCAAGTGTTTGATGTTCAAACTCTGTTTGCTCTTATGTTTCAGTGGACTTTAATCTTGTGTCAGATCAGAGTGCAAAGAAATGCCTTGAGAACTGTGCTGAAGGAATAACAGCGAAAAGCCAGGCCTGCATAAATATGTTCAATATAAATTCAGTTTCATTATGAAAATATCATCTGCAGTTCAAAACATTTCCTTCCTTAAACTAGCTCAATTGCTTCTTAACTGTTGAAGGTTGGTCAGTAAGACAAATTGATCTGAAAAGCCCAGGAGTTGTCATAAAAAGAACTCAGACAGGGCTGTGTGCATGAGACAGGATGGCTCAGGGAAGTGCTAAAGCTAACAGTGTGTATTTATGGCAGCTGCAGTGCCTTAACGTTTCATTTTACACTTCAACACCACACAGCGCAGTCATGTCGCACCAGGGAATGGCTGTTTTCCCCGTCCATGACTCTTGCAAAAGACAGACTCAAGCCCTCCTAAACAGTCCCAGCTATGAGAAGTGAATATTGCAGTTTTCCTTCAGATCCTTCTCCTCTCTGCCTCAGTGACTGTGGCACAACTCACAGATATAAACTTGAGTGCTGGCTTGTGGGGATGTGGAGGGGTCTGAGGGCTGCATAAGTTCACCTTTGTCTATTACTTAAATGCCTCTTGGATGATGCCTTTCACTTTTATTCCACTTACGAAGCAGAGTACATCTCACCTCCATGCCAGACTCATGCATGAGTACACATGCACGAATTGTTCCAAGAAGATTCAAATAAAGATCCTTCACAATCACCCAGCGAAAGGGGGAGGCTGTAAATTCCTCTGTGTTGTGCCTGGGTGGGCAATGCCCAGGAAGCACAGGAGTCTCTGCTACCCTGTTTTCCTTTGATCTCAGTCCAACAGCTTGAAGTACTTGCTGTTACTTCCTTGGGCTCATCTGGAGCAAGCTGGTGGGACATGCAGTCAGCCTGCATGATGGATGGAGAAGTGCTGCCTGCAAAGACCACACAATATTCCCGTGAGCCAGCAGCCCTTCTTGTGGGCAGTGTGCCTCTCCCCTGCCATGACTGTTTGCAGAGCAGGAGGACAAGGAGGTGGCAGGAGTGTCTCCTCCACAAAGCCTGACCTCCTTGAACCCAGCCAGCTCCCAGCAGCAGAAGCACTGCTAAGCTCTCTGGGCAGGCTGGCTCTGCAGAGGGCTGTAAGCAAGGCTAAGGTCCACGTCCCAACCTCAGTGTGATGCAGGAGGCAGGATCCCGGGCAAATACGCTGCACAGTTGAGGGCAGGAGCAGTTCTTGGGGCCAGCCACACTGCAGCACAGGGTGAAGTGTCCCCTCAAGATGTTCCAGCCTGGGCTGAGAACAAGCAGGCTGGCCACATTTGCTTGTCCATCAGTCTGTCAGTAGGAGGCGAAGAGCTCAGACTGGAAGGCACGAGAAGTCTGATGGAGGTAATCAGTCTCAAGCACAGCCACACAGTGGAGGGAGAGGCCTCGGTTCCCTCACAGGACCTTCCAAATGACAGGTTACTTTCCCTAGGCAGGAGGCTGCAAAACAGAATGTTATCTCTCCAGCACTAGGGCTCCCACTTCTCTGCTGATGTTTTTAGTCCTTTCCACCCAAATGGTTTTGAAATCTCAGAATCTATATTATCTGCACAGCTAACATCTCCATTCCCTTTCCTTTTTCCTTTCATCTTCGTTTACTCTCTCTCCATTTCTCATCTTTAATCAGGAAAAATGATGAGTCAGCTTTAAAGCCAGTGTCTTCATACCATCTGCAGGAAGCAGATTATGTGGTACATACCTACTCAAAATCAGCAGACAGCCCGGCTAGGCAGGAGGAGGGGCTCTGTCTACATATCCACAGAATTTCTTCAGCCCCAGAGAAGAAAGCAGTTTAATTCTCTCCTTGTGCACTGGTAGAAATTTTTACAAATGTTTAAGAGTACTGAACTGTGGCTATATGCTGGCTATTTTCATCCTGTGACTTTCAGGGACAGGTGTTCCTTGTGGCTTTTTTTGTTTTCTTCCACAGAAATAACTCTTCCACAACTACTTGTTAAAGTTTCATCTAGCTGTTTGCAAAGACACACACTGCCATACTGAAAGATGGCAGCCCTTACAGGGTTCTTCAGCTTCTGGAACAGATGTATTTCATCACAAGCACAGGTCATGCCTGGCTTCTCACTCTTTTGGGAAATAAAGATCTCTTCTGCCAAGTCAGTGAAACCTCTTCCCTGCAGGGTCATCCTTAGTTTATCCCAGGAGTGACATGACTCCTTCAGAGTAGTCACTTTTCTGAAACTATCTTTTGGCCTTTGCTTCCATGCAAAAATTACAGCGGATGAATTGAGCAGCATACACACCAGAAAAAAAATAGTCACAGCACTCAAGAACTTTCCCACATAAATTCACCAAATATGAAAAACTGGTAAGTGGTCTGACATGCCAGGAAGCTTCAAACAACTTGCCTCCTTGATGCACACATTCAAAATAATGCAAAATCCAGAACTTCTTGGAAAGTTTCTGACTCTGGAATCCTCATTCCTGCACATTAACATGGGGTTTCTCTCTTTGAAATGTATGAGTAAGGAGTGAAAGCAGAACTGGCTGGGCAAGCATGAAATGTTTGAAAACACAAACAAGAACAACATTGCCAACTTCGCCCACCGATGCTTGGGATCAACCCAGTAACTCCAAACTCTAGCTGAACAACACAGCATCAACTGGTCAAACAATACGGAAGTTTATATCCTCCTGGAATAAGTAAAGCGCAGTAAGCTGCTGTTCTAATGATTCTGTGATTTTACGAAAATAAAGCAACATTTGAAACATGAACAGAGACATGTCCCAGACAACACTGCAAGGACCCTCAAAGCATTTTCTCTCTTTAAAGTTTTCCCCTTCCACATTATTTCTGAGTTTTATCCTTCAGAATATGAATGGGGAGTAAAGCTGCCTCTGTGCACTGCACTCCCCACTGACAAATGTATAAATGATTCACAGCTGCATTCAGGGCAGAGATCAATTAATCGTTGCAGCTCTCCAGTATTTATATTGGGCATCATTCAGGCACGTCAGCTCTGAATCGATTACTCGTCGCTTCCAACAGCAGCAGATCCTGTACTTCATTTATACGATTATCTTTGTAGAGAACAGCCTGGGTCATCCATGATGAAGGACCCTTGCTCCAAAGAAGAGTTGTATTTCACCACAGACAGGGCACCAAAACCTTCCCTGGACCCTGGGAAAGAAGCAACTACACATTGCTGGGCTGAGCACAGTGTGTATCTATGCCTGGAGCAGGGCTTCAGCTCACAACCAGCTAGGTACCCAGGATATTGCATAAGTATAAACAGATTGTTGTACGGGGTTGCAAAGTCAGAGGGCAGGGTGATGTGGGCCTGTAGGCCTGCACCTCACTTCTCGCCTGCCTCCCCATCAGCCTTTCCTAGACTCAGCTGGCTTCACCTACACTTTGGTTTCAAGAGGCAATGCAAGGTTCAAGTCCCTACCTTAGGAAAGCAGAAAGAAAGGGAGGCTTTACTGAGACAGAGGAGGGCTGCCCTGCCTGGTGTGCTATGCCCGCCCAACACCACAGAGCCATCCCCATGCCAAAAAAGCAGATAGCACTGCAGGGAATCTCTGCTGAGAGGGAAAAACTTTGCCCTGAACATAGACAGCACGAAAGAAGCAGACTTAAAGCCTTAAAACTCTGATGGTTTATAACCTGACTGGCAAAACCCAATTTGCTCTAGCTGAAATCTGCACAGGACGTGGCAAGTAGAGAGAGGTACATGCCAGAGAAAGGGTAAGGGAGAAGCATCATCCAATACATAATCTTTCCCACAGCAATCCTTCTTGAGTAAACATTTTACCAATTCGTAAGCCCCAGTTTAGGGATAAACTGTTTGCCTTGCTCAGGCAGGGCTGAATCCCTTGTACCTCTGGAGCTACAAGAGGCCAAGAAATACTTGGATCCAGCCAGCCTGGCCCTCTGCAGAGAAGAAAGGTGCCATGCCCACCAGCCCGTGATCCCCACACTGTACCTGTGCTTCTGACAGCATGACGTCCTTGATCACTGGCTGCCCTCGGGGCTCATTGTTTTCCAGCTTCACATATGTAACCTGGTACCCGCGGATCTGCCCGTGCTGCTTGTTGGAGATGGGCAGCTTCCAGCTCACCCGGATGGCAGTCGAATTCACAGACTCTACTTCCACCTTTCGAGGTGGGGCACTGGGCACTGTAACACACACAGGACAGAGAGTTAGCAGGTACCACACAACCACTGTCAATTACCTCTCACTCCTTCTCTACCTTCCCTCCACCTCACTGCAATGACAGCCCTGTTGGCACCTGTGCCTGCACCTATCCAAGATATCATACTGCAGTTTTCCAGTGTGGCCATATCCCCAACCCTTTCCCAGCATCCAAGCACTTCTGCTACTCCCAGTAGGAGAGAGTGTGACTGTGACATGCAGAAGTACCTCTAAAAGCCACTGTGCTGGATCAGACCCAAGGTCCCTCTCTCTCCAGCAGTAAGGGAGCAAAGAAGAATACAAGAATATAGCAGAATATGAGAATATGGTAACCCTCTGCAGCTCAGGGTGCCCTGCAGCAGAGGGAGGGGTACTGAAGCTGCCTTTGCATCCTGCCTATCAGAACACCTCCTCTCAGATCCCACTGCATACATCTAGACACAGCCCAAGAGCCCCAGGTAGTGCAACTGGGCACTGACCCTGCCTTGCGGGGAGCCCTGGTACCTGCCACCAGCCAGAGTGCACACGTGCTCTTCCCCTGTGACAGCAAGAGGTTAATGAGGGGGAAAAGCACCATCCTAAAACAATAACCCAGAGCTCAGAGACAGCAGTCACTGAACTCAGTCAGATAAAGGGGCCTGTGGGGATTGTGACAGCTCTGGGGACTGTATTTCATGCACGGCTAGCTGCATGCTTTTTGATAATAAAATGAAAAATTACACTGCACACAAAATATCAATTTTCTTGCAAGGTGAGGCCCGTTTAAAAATGTATTTATACCCTATTTACCATTTGGAAAAATTACCTCCTTATTACTTTTTGCTCTTGCATTGACTGTGACAAAAATGTCAATGCTAAAATATGAGCTTCTCAGTTGCTCCTGGAAAGCTCCTTCTGGCTGAAGCAGCTGGGAACAGAGGTGTGCACTCCCTGTGGAACATACTGCTGCTAGCCAAGTACCCGGTAGCCAAGCGAAGGACCCGGGCTCCATCCTTGCACCGCTACTGCAGCACCCCTTCCGCTCTCCACTGCCCAGTAAAATCCAGGGGTTTGGAACCCTGTATGCCCCAATTCTCAGCACAGCAAGAAATAATCAGTAATATATAATTAGGGATGGATAGCTGACAAGCAGACATAATGAGGATTGCTATTTCAACCAACTAGATGGGAAGAAACAGCTACCCAGCAGGTAAGCACAGTTTTTAAGCTGCAGGGCAATTCATTATTTTCCCCAGATGTCCTTCTTAATTGTAGATAATTAAATAAAATAGAGAAAGGAGGAACGGAGCACTTTAGCACCATGAGGCCAGCTCAAGGTATGGGAATGGAGGGGGCTGCGCTTGAATAGTTACCTCCTTCTGGCTGGAGCAGCCTATGCTGTAATCCACATTTCACTTAGTGCAGCGACCTTGCACAAGCCACAGGGCTCTCCCGCCCTAGCATGACACCTGCCCACACACCCAGTAGGGAGTCCAAGTGAAAAACAAGATCCTCCCTGAGAACCAGGCAGAAGCTGTATGTCAAGCTCTGCTGGCAAGAAAAGGCAGGAGGCCTCGTCAGGACATCATATGGGGATGTTGCAGGGACAAGAAGAGATGTGAGTGTGAGCAGACCACAGTGAAGAACGCTATCTTACCCCATTATGGGAATATGTGCTGTGTCCGAGACCCAAACAGGCAAAGTTCAAATTTGTTTTCAGATCACAGTTTAGCATTTTTCATTCCTTCATCATGGGTATCTACCGAGCAGCAGCATGTCAGAGGGATATGAAATCACTCTTGACAGCTAAGCTGGAATGTCCAACCATGGTGCCCGAAAACCAAGCAAGAGTGCTTGCTGCGACATTTCTGGGGTAGCAGCTTCCCCTGGGCTACAACTCTGCTGAATGAGAACTGAAGCAAACAATAGAGGCAGCAGGACACACACAGATGTGTTTGCCAGCCTAGGAATGCAGTCAGCAAGCATTCCCAGACACTACTTCCAGAGCCACGGAGACATGGGGGACAGTGGCAGCCCATTTAGGGAAACTGTAACGTGTCTGGTTTCAATTTGCTATGCTGACTGAGCAATGCGGAGATGATCCCTTCTTTGCCTGGATGCTGCATCTCTTTCTTCTCCCATTAAACCTGCAGCTTCTGGGGTCAGCATGAAGCCATGGAAGCTCATACTGTCACCCTGAGCTCTGACACTTTCAAAGGAAATGGCTTAAGTCACGATGACATAACTGACAGCCCTGCTAATACAAAGCAATTTCTCTTTAAAGCTGTCGTATCCAGTAAAGTGTTCTGTACATGTGATATTCTGACTCTTGAGCGGAAGAGCAGATTTATATAAGCTGTGGCTTGCCTGGAAGCTGGGGCAGGAAGCAGCTTTCCTGTGGTATCTGCAAGTTTCAAATGGATTTCTTTTCCCCTCTTTAGTTTGCTGGATTTCAGGTCAACAAGTAAACTTTAAGTCCCGATCTCACAATGTGAGAAAAGCCTTTGGCTGAGAAAACTCCTATTACTTTCAGTAAAATGGAAAACCACCACCACCAAACACTAGAAAGCCAAAATAGGAAAGCAGTGTAATGCCTCCTCATGTGTGCAGGAAGCACTGTTAACACACACAGGAACCTTGTGGGACCACGCCAGGAGATCTGACCCACAGCCTTTAGGCAACCATATCGTATCAAAGCAAGGGTCAGCAGAACAATTCCCCTACTCCACTCCAGGGCAACCGAGGAGACTCACTCCTTGGAGCAGTTGACTAAGGAACTGCTCCAAACAGCCTCCAGTCCTGTTTGAAAAGCACTCCCAAGGCCAATATCCCCACTCCCCTTCCCCCGTTTTCCAGCAGCTCAGCTAGGAGAGTCCTGGGTTACCCCAAGGTGGTAGCTGAAGGAGCTGTTCAGTAACACCTACCATCCTCATCAGTGCGGACGTGAACGGGGATGCTCTCCGGTCCTGGCCCCACATCGGTGTGAGCCCTTACCCACACCTTGTACTCGGTCCATTTCTCCAGGTCCTTGATCTCCCAGCTGGAGTGCTCCCGTCCAATGCCATCCACCACATGCTTGGTGTTGTCATCTCCTTCCACTGCCTGGTAGGCAATGGAGTACTGGGTGATGACCCCATTGCGGCTCTGGGCAGGTGGTGGCACCCAACTTACCCGGATGGTAGTGGAGCTGGTGCTTACACACTCGACTTCTTGGGGTGGGGCGGAGGGGGCTGGGGATAAATAAATGAAGTGGGGAGATGAAGGGAAATGAGTGGAAGGACAAACAAAAGGGAACTTTTACCCAGCCAACAGAACACTGAACATACACATGGACATTCAGCCAGTAGCTTCCTGGACAACTGCCTGCCTGCCTGCCTTGCAGATCAAAGATGGCACTAGGGGCAATTTGTATTTGAAAGCCTGATGAACAGCATGGAGACAGAAATGCTGTTCTGCGTCAGAGAACACCTCTTCCTAAAGCAGTTCTGGACGCTCACTTCATCAAACACAACAAATGGCAGTAAGGGAAGGATGGTGAGAAAGAGAGAGACTGGTAGGGAGAAGAAAGATGCTTTCAGTGAAGATCTGAAGCAGATGGAAACCAGAAGAGGTAGGAAGCTACAGAAGGCAAGAGTGGCAGAAGGGAAGCTCACACACCAGATTGTATGAAGGCTTGAAAAACCTGCTCCTAGACAAATGAAGGAAACAAAAGAGGGCAGGGAAAGCAGGTGACTGAGGCTGCCTGGAGTGTGTCCAGCGAGGTCTGGAATCACAACCATCAGCTGTGAGCAGCACCCTGATCCATGTGGGAGCCAGGCACCATGTGGAAACAGGAGATAACATGGTTGTGCTGCTTTGCATGTGTGCCTAGTATCTAGGACCAACTGCTTCATGCCTGTCAAACTGGTTACCTGCCTCAGGAGCTTCCTGGCCTATGGAGCTGTACAGGGGAAGGCAGGCAGATCTTGCCCCCTCACAGGCAAAGAAACCATCTGCAGTTTGTACTAACTGCTAAGACCCAGCAACGTTAAGTGTCCACAGGGAGAGGAATGGGATGTGGGCAGTGGATGCTTCAGGATGAGGAGCAGTCGCTGCCACACAGCATTGCTGTGGAACAGCAGCAAAACAAATCTAGGGGGTGAAAAGAGGGATCAGGAAAGAAGAGACAACTTGAACAAAGCAGAGCATCTCTATATAATTGCCTGGTTCATTCCCTTCTCCAGCACTGCAGAACTGCTGTCCTGTTGCAACAGGGCCCCAGCAGCATGGGAGTCCTCCCACAGCAGCAGCAGGCTCCTCTGATTTGGCCTCACTGCCCAGGGATGCTGCAGACAGCATGCATGCAAAGAAGGCAAGGGTGGAAAGCATGGAGAAAGAAGGGAGTCCACCTGGTCAGGGTAGGCACAAGGGAGATGGGTGCAATCTTGGGTGCTTGCACAGAAAGCAAGAGCCCCAAGCACTGAGAGCAGGGCACCATCACCAAAAATAGCACACAGTTGCTTTAAGGCTAGGAAGCTTCTCGCCTGCAATAAGGCAGGTACAAGGTTTCTTGCTTTGCTATGGCAGATGAAAGGCCGCTTCCATTTGTCACTGCACCCAGAAACCTAGAAAAGGCTGAAAAAAGACTGTTGCCCTTCCCCATGCTGCAGTTCTTGAAGCCATCAGTGCACCAGAGCCAGCCTTCCCAGGGTCAAGCTGGCAAGGGACAAGCCTGCCTGCTCACTGCCTGCACAAAAGGGAACACAACCTACATTACTCCAGATGGCAGCAGGGACCTCAGATAATTAAAGCACCCAGCGATTGTGCCTTGGCTATGTTGGGCACAGGTCGGCAGTGGGAGAAGACTTGGGAAAGCTGGGGACAGCAGAACCTCCCAACTCCACTGGTGACCTCTGCTTGTAGAGCACAAGGCCCATTTGCTTGCAGAGACAGTCACAAGCTGCATGTAATTCTTTACGCCTGCTTCAGTGCTCAGGGAGCAGGGCCCATCTCTGATGCCTGCACTGGGGTGTCTGGAGAGAGGAAAGATGAGTGGGCAGTGATGGATCTGGAAGAGATGATGCCTGAGCAGAGTCAGACTGCTGCTATGGGAAAGAGAAGTCAAAGCAGTGCGTGGAAGGGAAGCAAACAGTTGCTTATGTGAGGGAGGGCTGATCCTGCTCTGCCATCTGGTATACTGGAAGGGAGCAGGGGTAGAAAACGAATCCTCACACTCTTTTGGTTAATCAGCAGAGAAGTGGCAGGGAAGAGAGTAGGAAGATGTAACACCAAAGCAACAGCAAAAGTGAGCTCAGAGAGAGCTGAGACAAAGCAACTGGTCAGAAGGGACAGATGAGACATAAGGAGCTTGGCAAGCCTTTCCTTTGCCACTGTCTGCAGAGAGGCCATTCACAGAAGAGATTAGCTCTGGCTTTGTCGCTCCACAGCATCACTAAGGATGTGGCACTGAACTTCTTCTCCAAAGGCAGCTGCGGCTGGCAGGGTAGGCAGGTCTAAAGTTGACTGGGTAAGAGTCATAAACATGGTGTGCAAGGCAAAACTCAGATTAATATGTAAAGGAAACAAAATAAAACTTGGTAACATGAGCAGGATCAACTTAAAATGAACAAGGAGTGGGACTGTCCCTCCTGGGGCCAGCAAAGAGCAGACTGGGTGGCCAGCATGCACCCACACACACAGATGTATCCACACTGAAAACCTCTGCTGCCTCCAGGCTACTCACACCAGCCTCCCCCACTGGTCCACAGCAGCCCTGTGCACCCATCCAGCCCACCTACTCTGTAAGCTAGGGAAAAGGCAGCCTCCAGACCCACCTTCGTATTTCAAGCAAGAACAGCATTTTAATGCCAAGGCCTGATGGGCTCCTCTCCTACATCACATTGCTTGCCTGAGGCACTGCAGGCTCCTGGAAAACTCCCCCGTGCTCCTCAGGCCCTCAAAGCAGCACTGTTTGTACTTTTTGCAGGGTGCCCAGCAACTAAGCAAGCAGCTTAGCAGGAAAGACAGCCCAAAGGCTTCTTAGAAGATGGGGTCCAAGCTGTGTTGCTTGAAGGGTGCAAAGGGGCACTGCATCCATCTAGCCTTCCTGGAAAAGCATCCCTACCACTCCTAAGCAGGGATGCCACAAGAAAAGCCCAGCAGCAGCAATACAGATGTCCTTCTCCAGGCTGTTAGTAACCCACTAGTGATGATGTGCCTGCTACCTTACCTGCGACTGGTTTGTTAGGGCCAGGAATAAAGCCTGAAGACAGGCTATTTGGAAAGCAGGAGTCTGAGTGCTCCTGCAGTTTGTGTCCCACCTCAACATGTCAACCTCCAAGATCTAACAGCCTTTCTCAGGGCCAGCAGACGGAAGAGTGCAGGAACGAGACCAGTTTGAAACTGGGAGCAACACTCTTTCTAGATCAGTACATTCTAAGGCCACAGGGGACCAATCAAACCATCTAATGCTAAGTGCAGATCAGAAAATTTCTGCCTGGAAGTTGTGTACACAACTTCTGCTGAGCTTAAGCAGAGCTTTCTGAAAGACCTATTTGACTTCGAGACACCCAGTACCCAAGAATTTACTCTGCCCTGGGACTGTTCAGCCAGTGCTTGCCACCCTCATTGAATAGTCCAGTAGTAACTGCTGAGGACTTTTCTCATAGAACAGAGTGCCACCAGAAATCTCCATTAGAGGCTTGTAAACCAAGACCCAGTCACTTCTTGGATAAATCAAAGAACTCGTAGGTCCCTCAGTGTAAGGATGGTTTCATTGCTCAAGCAAAGGTATTCCCATGGCTTTTGGACAAACCCCTTCCATCTTGTGCATATTTCTCTTACTAAACAGATGCCAGAACCAGACAGCTACTGCTCCACTGGCTAGCGAAGCAACAACCTTAAAAACAGACCAGTATGAGATCCCCTGTGAGCAGACAGCATGTGGAACAGGTCATGGGAAGATGTTCGCCTTGAAGAGTCCACGAAGCAGAGGTTTTGCTTACTTGGACTGTTGTGAGACTCTGAAGAACTCATTTATGCATGGAGCTGTCTCTGATTAAGTGTGTTCAAGGATAAGAGCATCCACTGATGGAATTAATTTAAGTGGCAGGAGAGTTGCTTCAACCTTTGCCTATCAATACAAAAGCTATCTGAAATAGGTATACAAATCCCCACACTTGGAATTCGTTCTCAGTGTTCAAATATTTATAACTGCATGATCTGAACCTTTCTCCACTCTCATACCTGTCTATCGTGTGGCACTAAGCCACCATTAGCTCACTTAACGAGGTGGAGGAATCCCTGCAACTGATATGCTAATGAAACTGAGTTTTGCTCAAAGAGAAGGTCACTCCAGTAGTGAGCAGAGTTGCTCTTCCCTGCCTGAGCTCCCTTTCTAATGGCCATCTCAGGCTCTCAGCTGCTGTGCATGCTGGTGCCCTCCCTGCAGGGATGGCTGGCTGCCTTTGCCAACTGCTCACCCCACATAGCTAGTAAATCCCAGACAGACGGTGTTAACTGAAATGTCTTTTTTCCCCCTTTTAATGCTCTTTGCATAATGGCAAGCCCAAAAATCGTTAGTGAAAACGAGCTTATCGCAGGGCCCTTTGATAGCCCTAATCTGCTTATGCACAGCACTTTGAGCTGCCAGTCAGAGCAATGCAAACTCCTGTTCTGTGATCACATGGGGCAGAGCAAGGATGAAAGTGATATTGCCTGGGTCACCTCATTATCTAGCCTCTCTATTAACTTGGCTGCAGCTTGTTCTGGTTTCCCCTAGCGCTGCAGTCCCAGAAGCATCAGCCTTACTTGCTCACACAACCCAGGCAATCAACCACTTTGCCAAACTTCGACTCCACCAGCTGCCTGAGAGCCACAAGCACATCTGGCCTTAAAGGATGCCTCATCCTGCTATCAAGTGTATGGACCAGAGATGGACTCCTGTGGAAGGAAGGCAGCTGGAATGGGAAGTGAAGGGATGAAAATCCAATAGTCTGGAGACAGCCCCATTTAGAGCCAAACACCCATATACTGCCTGTCCAGACAGCTTGTCTTCATGGGAGCAAATTCATAGAGATGCACAAACCCACTCAAATCAATCTCTCCAAAGCAATTTCCCAGCCTGTTTCACTCCTCCATTATTTTTTATGAATCTACCCTAAGGGAAAGACAGCATGATCAAAGGGACATGAAGAACGAACTTACCACTTGGGTGCACCCCCTCTGCCAAAGAGCCCTGATCCAAAACCCCAGCTGACTTTCCCCATTACACCCTTCAGCAAACTGCATGCTGGCATCCCTGTGGACCCACAAAGGAAGAGGCACTGGGCTACTCCATGCCCAGGCTATGGAAACTGGACTGCTTTTGCTTTGTCTTCAGCAGTGCAGAGTATCAGACACTTACTGGATTGGGCAGTTCTGGCTTCGATCATGGGGGTGTAGACTCCTACACCCAGCTCTGAGCGGGCACCCAGACGGAACTTATATAGCGTGTCTGGTTTGAGGCCTTCCACAGCATACGAGGATGTTGGGTCAAACTCCACCTTTTGCTGGCAAATAAAAGGAAACACAGATTATTTGGTGTAGTTGGAAAGTCTAGAAAAGCTGGTCCTCAGCTCTCCATGCCAAGGGAACAGGCAGCTCCATCACCAGTTCTGGCCCCACAGAAAGTCACAGCTATGCTGCCAAAGCTGTTGCTGTCCTGCAGGACTCCAAGGCATGGAGCTTCTTGAGAGAAATACAAGGACTCTGGCAGACCTCTCCGACAGCCAGGCTACACTGGTGTCCAGACTGCACTCACTGTCTGTCAGCTTTGTAGGAATGCTGGGACTAGCTATATAGTTCAGATGAGGGGGACAGGACACATGTTTGTTTTCTCCCAACAGACAGTGCCTGCCTGTGAAACAGAGTAAAGCCTTGTCCTAAAGCAGTTGGGATCTCTAATACACCTAAACAGCGCTGGTAAAGGACTTGCTGTGCTGTCACTTCGCTTGGAAGGCACTTACTTCTGGCAGCTCTCATGCCAATATGAATACAGGAGGAGAAAAGGACTATGGGACACTGTGAAGCTGCCAGCTGCCATGGCACAGTTCTCTCTGTGCTGCCCTGAAGCCAGCACTACTTTTCATATATTTAGAGCTGGACTTCCTTTACAGAGCCGGCAGTAAGTGTGGAAGGGCTCTCTCTAGGTCACCCTCAACCTGTTCCTTAAGTGTAACCAGTCCTGGAGCTGCAGACACATATTGGAGGCCATTTCAGACCCACATAGAAGCCCTACTGTCTTTAAAGGCACCAGCAATAAGGATGCCTCAGGGATGGTGTCATGGTATTCTGGAGCCTTTTCAGTCCCAAACCAGTCACTAGTTACTTTGTTAGGCATCAACAAACACTGCTGAGGTCACTTACACAGCAGCCAGAGACTGTCATACTCCTATACACACCCCTGAGACAGAAGAAACACAGAATAGAAATGGTCGTGCTGTCACCTCAGCTCAAGCAGACACCTTTCCCAAACTGCTGAATTGATACGTCTGGCCCCAAGTGCTGCTGATGCAGAGGCAGGATCCTCACCTGGGTGCCATCCTCCCCTTCCCAGTACAGCAGCTCGTATTTGGTAATGCGTTCCTGAGAGGCAGGCAGCCATGTCAACAAGATGCGGGTATCAGACTCTGCTTCTGCCTGGAAGTCAGCTGGCTGAGCAGGAACTGGGGACCAAACACATGGTTAGTGCCAGGAGGCATATGCAGGCAAAGGAGTCGCATGGCTTTGCAGAGTTTGTGTTTCACCTTGCGAGGATCCTCTTTCATTCCTTCTGGACTCTCCCTTCCTCCCTTTCCCCCATATTGTGCTCCTGGAACAACCCAAGCAAAAAGCAAGCACCTTTGGGACCCAGGCAGGTGACTATGGGAATCACGTTCACTTCCAGCCCCTGACTGCATCTCAGCTCCCTCCTTCCACATGTGTACTCAGACCCCAGAAGGGTCCAGCACAGTTGGATGCCAACATCATGCCCAGGACCTTGTGTCACATCTTAAGCCACTGTATCCCAGACAAAACTGCGGGCTGAGTTACTTGCAGAGATTGATACCAACTACCCAGGACAAGCTGACAGCTTAAATCTGATAGCTGTGGGGTAGGGATGCCACTCTGACATGCAACTGTTTGATCACCAAGTGCAGTTGTGATGCCTGGTGCAGATCAGACACACAGCTGAGCCGCACAAGTCTGAGGTGCACATGGAGCCACAGCACATCACTCCATACATACCCCCTTGCTGCGTTTTGACCTGGATGATGTCCGAGGGGGGTCCATCGCCCACTGAAGTAAAGGCCAGGACACGGATGCTGTACGTGGTCCCTGTGATGAGGCTCCCAACGGTGGTGAGGTGACTGTCATCAGTGTTGTGTTTCTGCCACATGCTCAAAGGCAGATGCGGGTCGGTGGTATAGTAAACACGGTACCCTCGGATCTGTCCATTTGGCTCCTCTGGCTGCTCCCACTGGACCAGCATGGTGCTGGCGCTCAGCATCCGTGCCTGGACTTTGAGAGGTGGACTTGAAGGAGCTTGTTCTCCTGTCCGGGCCTCGACCAGCTCACTGGGGGGACCCCTGCCAATGTTATTGACTGCGATGACCCGGAACTCATACTCTGAGAAAGGGCTGAGCCCACCTATGCTATAGCGGGTTGTTGCCACACCATCCACCTCCTGGAACTGACCCTCCAAGGATTTGGGCTTGTACTGGATGACGTAATATGAAATCGGGTCAGAGTTGCCTGAATCCCAGGTGAGGGTCACGCTGGTAGCTGTCGTTTCAGTCACTAATGGCTCTGTTGGAGGTTTTGGCAGTGCTGCAATTGGAAGGCAAAGAGGTGTGATTTAAATAATTCAGTCAGCTCAAACCCTGCAATGTGCACGGGGATAAAAATGGAGCTGCCACCTCCCATTAACATTCTTCTTTAAAAGGCAGAAATCATTTCATACTCTACAACATGCATTTTTATATTACCATATATTGCTTGAAGTGGTTCTTAATGGAAGGATAAACAGAGCAATCATGTTATTAGACGTGCTTGATGCACTTACCAGCAGCAGGCTAAATAAAGGTAATTCAACGGGGATGCAGGAATGTTTCTGTCATGGGGGTTCAGCTGGCAGTGGGAAGGTGCTTGCTGGGCTGGGCTGGCCCCAGAAGCCAGGTGTACATCTGATTTACAAGGGATACAGTAAAGCAATCAGAGCACCACAGGTAATCTGCAGTTATGCTCCTGCTTTCACAGAGACAGCATCTTAGGCCATAGGGAATTCATGGACAGTGCTGTTAGATGGGTTGATGGGGGAATGTCTTGTAAGTATTGCAACACATGCAGGAGGGATACAGCCAGAGAAATTACCAACTTTCACATCCACTATTTCACTTGGTGGTGTGTCAAACTGCAACCAGACAATAAACTGTTACACAAGAACTCTGTGATACTGACATCTCTGAAGTGTTAATGAGAAAGCAACTACTGCAAGCAAACATTTCCGGATTTGCTATTTTACCAAAAGAACAAAGAAAGAGAATGAGTGTGTGAGAGAAAGATTTGCAGAGTACACAAATACTTTAAGACAATGACTGAATTAAAGTCTACAGTAAGTTTAAACCTCCTACAAACCACTCCAGTTAAAGTCATTAGTGACTTGTAATGCAGCTGTGCTTCATGAACTACGAAAATGCTCAGCCCAAATTAAGATCCTCAAGTATTTAATTCTTTGGCAAAGCCAACAGGTTTCCAGTTTCCACGTGGTTCAGCTGAGGAGGGCAGGCTCTATAGCACAGGAGTGCTGGGGAAAATGCTTTTTCCAGTGCTACTGCAACATGAACACTGGGAGATTGGTGAGGACTGGACTGGCATGGGAGGGAAAGGCACGCAACCCACAAGCAGACACCACACATCTACCCATGGAGGACTCAGAGAGGGCAAATATCCTGCCCAATATTACAGCCTGAAGCAACACATATCCTAAAGCATCCAAGAAATTGGCAGCCTCCCTCAGGCTTTCAAGGACAGATGACACTCATCCACCCCTGCCTTTGGAAGCTTGACTCTTGCCAGTTTGTGGGTGTGCAGCCTGTAAGTGAGGAAGGGACAGGTCTCATACCTGTGATGCACTCACTGCAATTAGCTCTGTGCCATTGTGCTTCTCCTGTCTAACCCTGCAAACTGTCTATTTCCCAGCAAGCATAGGAGAAGCAACACTGGATGAAGGAATTAGGGTCAGAGGCAGTCATAGATCCAGAGTGAAGGTGCAGAAAAGACAGACGAGAGAAACAAGGAGGAAGGCAAAGGGCTAAAGGAGCTGAGCAGACTGCTCCCTGTCCTGGAGACCTCTGCAGTCCTGGGGTGGCAGTAGGCACCATGTCAGGCAAAGAGGGAGTGAGGCAGAGCTGTCCCAGATACAAAGAGGTAAATACTGGGAACCACCAGGGCAACGGTGCAGCTCCCACCTCCTCCCTCCACATCCAAACCACCTCCCCATCATGCCCCTTTCTTTTATACACTCTTGGGTAGGTACTATAACCAAGGCAACCCCTGTGCTCTGTAAGAAAATGGGAGCTGGAAAACGTACTGACAAGCAGGCACCATGAGTAAAGGGAGCACTGTACAGCTAAGGTTAAAAGCATCCTCTGACCAGAACCAGGGAAAAGAGAATTTGCTGTTAATCTTCAGGTCAGAGAGGGCTAACACTCAGTTCTGTGATTTGTTCAAGCAGGGACTCGATGCTAGAGGTGGCCATAGAGCAGGAGGGGTCCTGCAAGAACAGAGAGAACAGACAGACTCAGAAGATAACGTTATCTGTGGAAACCTGAGCTACAAACCAACTGTAAACAGAGGAGGAAAGGGATAGTGTGGACCTGCTTGGTCCCAGATGGGAAAGGCAGGACACATGCTTCAGCCTCCCATTACAGAGCTGCCTGGATGGGCTGCCATGTGGTCAGCAATCAGCAGTAACATCCTCTTTGGGGCAAAGGTACCTGTGAAATGGCAGCAGGAAGCATGCCTTAAGGACAGCAACAAAAGAGAAATGGAAAAAGGCAGAGCAGTAAGGAGGAAAAGAGAAAACTGTCGGAGGAATACACAACAGTTAAAAAATGAGCACAGACAGCTCCACCTTGCAAGGGGAGGGCAGGAATGCTCATTCTGGTGAGGCCCACAGACACTTCACATTGCTGAGGTGAACCTTCTTGTCCCACTCTTTTTGCAAAAGGACATCTCTGTGCAAACAGCTCTTTGAGTGCAGACATCCACAGCCCCCCTCCTCAGGACAGCCTATGGCCTACCGCTGTGCTGATCCTGCTGATACAGAGAACAAGCCAGAAACTGCTGGATGAACACAGGCTTGATGAGGTCCCCTCGTGGCATACCAAGGACCCAGCCTGACACAAGACCGTCTCCCATAATGCCACATGTATGTGGAAATATGTGGAAATGACCTTCAAAGCAAATACTACACTGTGAGCAGAAAGAAACAAAGTTGTGGGTTTGGAAACCTCCCTTACAAGGTCGAAAAGTCTCAAAAGACTGCAGTCAATCTGTACCTAGTGACACTTTGGCAGAGGGCTTCGCTGTTGAAATCCTATCAGAAACACCACAAGGAGTAATTGCTTACCTTTGACAGTGATCTGGGCTGTGGCTTCGATCATGCCGAGGGAAGAGATGGCCACACAGGTGTAGTTGGCAGACTGCATGATGTTGTTCAGCTCCAAGACATTCCTACCGACGGGCATCTCATCCTCTTTGGTCAGCTCCTCCACACCAGCCATCCACTTCACGTAGGGCATTGGAGCGCCTACTGCCACACATGTGAGGTTCACGCTCCCCCCAGGCATCACCTCATGGTTGCTCGGAGGGATAGAGAATCGAGGAGCAACACGCCGCACTGAAACAAGGAGGAGACAGCTAGTAGGGTCACAGAACCAGCAGAGAGCACTCAGTTGCATTGCGGTGGTACGTGAGGGGGGTTCAATAGTTTTGCCTGTCTATCCCTCGGGACAGATAAAATTAAGTGCAAAAGCTGTTCCCTGCTTTGCCAAATTGCACACACTTTGCTCTCCTTCCTTAGCCACTGGCATCTTATTAGAAGAACTCATTAAGGGATGGCTCAATCCATTCCCTCCAAACATAGCCTTTTGAAATCATATTACTAACATGAAACATTCCTCCATTTAAATTACATTCCTCTAATTAGAGAGCATGCACAAATGCCAGTCGCACACTCTCTCTGCGCAGGGCCCCACTGAAGCTCTGCAAAACGGAATTACCTGCTCAATTTATTAGCTCCAGAGTAAAGCAACCTGTCCCCTAAACCTCAGAGGGTTTGGGCAGGAGCAGCAGAAGGGTTTCTTTTGGAATTAGCACACGTGCACTGCTAAATAAAATATAATTCCTTTCAAAATGTAACTCAGGTTCTATGTTGGCTCAGAAAAAATAGTCACCAGAGCTGCATGACATTGTCAGGGCCTGAACAGATCACCTTGCTGGGCAGGAGAGAACTAATCCTGACAGATGTGAGATCATATCCATTTTGACAGAATAGAGCAGGGCTGGCAGAACCCTTCCCACCTTTGTGGCAGCACTTCGGGAGATGTATTCCTCCTTATTTCATTGTGCAGCTTCTCTTCATATCAATCCCTTGCTGGGTATTTCATTCAAGACTTATTTGTAAGCAACTCTCAGCTACAATAAAGCTCTAAAGCTGCCTGCCATATGCATTCCCGTCAGGAAAATGACACTGAGAAATGAGGCCCCTTCTTCAGGGTTAGTGTTATGGGCCTATTTAAGCAAGGGTAGAGAAACAACTGTGCTCGGTAAATCTTTGTCTCCTCTGGGCAAGCTCATTTTAGTCTGTAGTTAAAAAGGGAAACTGCTCGAACGTGTCTCGCCCAGCAGCCCTGCTCTGCTCTAGCCTCCTCCACCAGAAAGGCAGCCCCAGAGCATCGGCCAGGTTCATGACTGATCGGCTCCCAAGGAGCCTCATCCTGCCAATTACGCTCCTCCATCAGCGCACTGGGCAGGTGGAGCAGCCAACAGCCGTGGCGCTGGGGCAGGTGGAAATGGGGGCAGGTGGAAATGGGGGCAGGAGCCGGAGCGGTGCCAGCTCACAACATGCCACAGGCACAACCGGCCCCATGGGCGCTGCGGGACTGGGGGGACATGGCTCTGCTGGCCTGGCTCCTGCTACCACGATGTCTCCGCAGGCAGTAAAGCTGCTGACAGCCCGGTGAGCCACAGAGGTGTCAGCTCTGCTCGCCAAGCTGACTCTCCCCAAATCAAATTTCACTAGTGCTCTCTTTGATGACTCATCCCCAAAGCAACAGGCTCACAGAAATAGACTGAACACAGAAGCCCCCACGCTAGCATGTACAACAGAGCTAAGACTTCGTGATAAATTAGACAATACTGTCAACATCGTGTGTGTACTACACATCGTCTCGGTGACAAAACAGGGCTCATTAGCTCCTTACCAGCCAGGGGAAGGATAACTTGCCTTTCTTTTTTTTTTTTTTCCCTCCTCCTTCTTTGAATGTCTAAATCCAAAGTCTTGATGGTTGTTTCTTTTAATCAATTATTAATTCTCAAATCAATAGCTACATGAGCGATCGCCAGTGAGGCGTTACCTGACTGATGGGGCAGTGCTCCCCAAACGAGATAGAACTGAAAGTGTACTAAAGTGCTACACAGTCATGAGAATACAGAGTTCACCTGATGGACATGGCAATGATTTAACATGATGGCGTGTTATTTCCAACCAAAGCATCCCAGCACCATTTGTTAAGAGTAAGGTTTCATTTTCCAGTGAACATGGTGTTGAATTATTCCAGGTAAAAGCTGTTCAATTTCCATCCCCATCCAAGGACCAAACCCACCCATACCGTATTAAAATAAAAAAGAGCAAACCTCGAGGATAAAGCCATACGTGTGCACAGAGCACTCACACATGCACCAGGCAAACAGGCACCGGAGGCCACTACAGAGCCAGAAAGAAAGCAGTGCGAGGGCAGGACGGAAAGGGAAGGGACACAGCAACTCACACACAGGGACATGGGAAGACAAAGAGACTGGAGGACAAGAGGCCATGCAGGAAGGTCATAGCCCAACATGCACAAACAGATTTTGACTCCCAGCCTTGTGAGACCAGAGGCAGCACAGCCTGCTGCAGACTCCCCTTACCCTGCACTGTGCCCCTGTGTCAAGCACTGCCTTTAGGGTGCCCCTGGGGCCAGCCTGAGCCCCACCAGTGCCGTGTCCTCCTTGATGTGTCCTGCAG